>NC_138357.1:64846078-65136078 GCF_046562875.1 Panthera onca
TCTTTCCAAAGAATTCCCTTTAACATTTCTTGTAAGGCTGGTTTAGTGGTGATGAACTCCTTTAACTTTTGTTTTTGTGGGAAACTATCTCTTCAATTCTTAATAATAGTCTCACTGGGCACAATATTCTTGGTTGCAGGCTTTTCTTTTTTCTTTTCTTTCAGCACCTGAATATAATACTACTCCCTTCTGGCCTGCAAAGTTTCTGCTTAAAATCAGCTGATAAACTTATGGCGTTTCCCTCCTATGTAACTGCTTTCTTTTCTCTTGCTGTTTTTAAAATTCTGTCTTCATCACTAATTTTTGCCATTTTAATTGTTATGTGTCTTGGTGTGGACGTTCTTGGGTTAATTTTATTGGTGGCTCTCTTTGTGCCTCCTGGATCTGGATATCTGTTTCCTTCCTGTATTAGGGACGTTTGCAGCTATTATTTCTTCAAATAAATTTTCTGCCCCCCTCACTCTCTCCTTTTTCTCTTTGATCCCAATAAAGCCAATATTATTATGTTCAATGATCTCACTGAGTTCCCTGAACCTATTCTCAGTTTTATTATTCTTTTAAAAAGTTATTGATTATGATTATGATTATGATTATTACATTTCAGCCTGTGTGTTTTCTGTTACCTTGTTTTTCAAGTCACTGAGCCATTCTTCTGCCTCCTATAAACTGCTACTGCTTTCCTCTAGTGTATTTTTTGTTTCAATTATTGTGCTCATCTCTGATTTTCTTTTCTATATTTTCTATCACTTTGTTGAAGGTCTCACTGAGATCCTCCACTCTTTTTTCAAATTCAGTAAATATCTTTATGACCATTACTTTGAATTATTTATCAGGCATATTGTTTCTTTCCATTTCACTTAAGCTCTTCTGTTATAGGTTTTTCCTGTTCTCTCATTTGGGACATATTTCTCTGTCTCCTCATTTTGTCTAACTCTCTTCGTTTGTTTCTATGTATTAGGAAATCAGCTACACCTCCTGATATTGAAAATTGTGGTTTTATAAATTTGAGATCCTGTGGTGCTCTGTAGTGCAATCCCCCCTATTCATCTGGACCAGGTGCTTTAAGTGTGTCTTCTCTGTAGGTTGTGTGCAACCTACTGTTGTAGTTTGGCTGTGTTTCAATTCATTCCAGCTTGCTGCACTGCTCCAATTTGCCTGAGATACGTGCACCAGGCAGGATTTTGTCCCTGTGTTGTGTAGAGACCATTCTGGGGCCATTGTGACCTTCTCTTTGGGCAATGTCCATAGACCAGATGCCGGCCCTCAGCCCACCTACTAGGGCTGAAACCTTATTGTCCGACAGTGTGCTCTCCCTTCCTTGTCCCCTGACAGACTTTTGCTGGAGGGTGGGCCTGGAGTCAGAACAGATATCTTATCCCTGTCTCTGCCTGGGTTGTAGTGGTACTGGGATAGAAAGGCACCTTCTCTGCTTCCAGCTATAAGTTTCAGCTGGTTGGGTTTTGGAAACCATAGTATGTGTGTGGTTATCTTTCCCTTTCACCTAGTAAGGTGTCACTGGAGGGCTATTTGTCCCTGTCTGATATGCTTGCCACGCATGTTCAGGCCTGAGCCACTTTTGAGTGATGCATGTGCAGGAAGGCAGGTTTGATGGAGTAGATGAAGTGAAGAATGCAAAGACAGGAACTGCAATGTTAACAAGATAGGTGATGCTTGTTTGTGCTGGTTTCAGGAAGTGTTCTGTTATGCTATGGGAGGAGTAGAGAATTGGTTCTTTCTAGATCTTTTGTTGTTGCTGAAGTCCTTCCAGTTCATAGTCCATTGGTAAATAAATGTCCTATAAGTATACCCCAGGTACTTTTCTAACATTGCTTTTATTCTGTGTCTCAGCTGTTTTTTTGTTTGTTTGCTTGTTATGCTGGATCTGCTTTTATGCTGTATCTCAGCTGGGTTTTTTTGTTATGCTGGGCCTTTAAGTGTGGGGGCTCAGTTTCTTATCAACTTCGAGCTCTCTCAGAGCTAAGCCTTCTGATTTTTAAGTACTCAGAATTAAGCTTTGCAAACTGTAAAACTTCACATAGTAAGCTCCATTGGTTTTCAACGCCAAACATTATGGGGACTCCTCTTATGGTGTGGGTCTCCTATGCTTAGGGTTTCTCCTGTGGGATCTGTTCTTCTCATTTCTCTTTGCTTATTGTGTTCGTCCCATTTTTGGGTTGTCTCACTGGGAGTGTTTGCACCTGTGTCTCCGCCCCTCCTACCTTTTTTGGTGGTGGCCTCCTCTCTAGGATTAACAGTGGAAAGTCTGTTTTGCCAGTCTTTGGTTGTTTTCTGAGTTAGTTGAACTTATGTGGCTGTTATGTCAAGGTGTCCACGGGATGAGGTGACCTCAGGACCCCCTTATTCTACCATATTTCCAGAACTTCTTCATATGTGTTTAATTACACTCTTCTGTCCTTTCAGTCAAGGAGATAGAAAAAAAAATATTCCAAAGTGTCATCAAATAATCACATGTCACTTAAATTTTATATTGTATAAACTTTTATATTTGATGAATTATTACATATTTATATGTACTTTATTTTATGTACCTTAAAAATGAAAGATAAGATATAGGATTTTTTAAGCGTCAATAAACATTTACAAAAATAGATAAGTATTTGATATCCAGGAAAACCCTCAAATTATGCTCAAAATGAAACCACTGGTACATTACATTCCCCAGTTAAAATGCATTTGAACTTCAAACTGAACTGATAGGAAATTCTAAAGTATTCTTATATTAAAATTTGTTAAAACTGTAATCATTAGACAATGAGAACACTATTGTGATTAAATCTGGTGGGGCAAAGTAAAGCTAAATAAGTAGCAAATTAAAAGGCCTTATATTTCTATTAAATAACAAGAAATAAAAGTCAAGAAATTCAAAGAACTATAAGTGAATCCCAAGGTGATGGTGAGAAAGGTAGGAAGATGGAAATAATAATAAAGTTAAATACTTTAAAAAAACATAAAAGGATAGCGAAGATAAATTCATTAGATGGTTCTTGGGAAGGTCCCTAACAAAACAGACAACAATTTGGCAAATCAAATCACACGCGCGCGCACACACACACACACACACACACACACAAAGCAGAGAAGAAACAAAAAGTTTATTTTATTTTATTTTTTAAATGTATTATTTATTTTTGAGACCGAGAGAGACAGAGCATGAGCAGGGGAGGGGCAGAGAGAGAGGGAGACACAGAATCTGAAGCAGGCTCCAGGCTCTGTCCTGTCAGCACAGAGCCTGATGCGGGGCTCGAACTCACAGACCATGAGATCACGACCTGAGCCAAAGTCGGACGCTTAACTGACTGAGCCACCGAGGGTCCCCCAAAAAGTTTATTTTAAAAAGTTGATAAAGTTTATAAACCTTTACTCAGGCTAATAAAAAAAAGTAAAAGACAGAGGACACTAATTACTCATTTCAGAATGATAGAGGTGACATCAGATCCAATATATATTAAAGGAATAATAATTGAATGCCTGAACAATTTGATATCTAAACTTTCATAACCTAGATAAAGTGGACTAATTCCTTAAAAGACACAATCATCAGAGACTCATACAAGAAAAACTACACAGTGATAATAGACCTATATCTATTGAAATAATTGGTAATGTTCCAAAACAGAAAACACAAGGACCATATATGTTCACTGGTAAACTTTACCAAACATTTAAGGAAGAAATTATACCCATGGTTCTAAAATCTCTTCCAGAAGATATAAACAGAGGGTATACTTCCTAAATCATTGTAGGAAACCACTTTTAAAGTACTACCTAAAACAAAGATGTTATGCAAAAACAATAACCCTTATAAACACAAATGCAAAAATCTTCAACAAAATATCATCTAATCAAATCCAATAATGTATAAAAATAACTATATATCCAAACCTAGTGAGATTATCCCAGGAATTCAAAGCTAGTTCAACATCTGCAAGTCAATGAATGCAATCTATCACCTTAATAGGCTAAAGAAGAAAAATCACACAGTCATGTCAATAGAGGCAGAATAAGCATTTGATAAAATCCAACACACATTCATGATTAAAAAAAAAACTCTTAGTAAACTAATACAAACTATCCCAACTTGATAAAGAATATTTATAAAAACTCTATAGCTAACATCATACTTAAAAGTGGAGAAACCCAGAACTTTAGCACTAAAGCCAGGAACAAGGTGAGAATGTCCCCTTACCACTGCTTTTAAACATCATACCACAAGTCTTATATAATGCCATAAGACAAGAAAAGTAAATAAAATGTATGCTGATTGGGAAGGAAGAAATTGCATTCTTAGTTTGCAGGTGACATGATTATCTAGAAAATCTGAAAGAATTGACAACAAAACTCTTTAGCTAATAAGCAATTATGACAAAGCTTCAGGATACAAGGTTAATATACAAAATTCAATCACCTTCCTATATACTAGCGATGCAAAAGGGGAATTTGAAATTTTAAAAAAAAGTAATAGCAGTGGTGTGCCTGGGTAACTCATTCGTTTAAGCATCTAACTCTTGATTTTGGCTCAGGTCATGGTCTCAAGGTTCATGAGTTCGAGCCCTGAGTCAGGCTCTGCACTGACAGTGTGGAGCTTGCTTGGGAATTTCTCTCTGTCCCTCTCTCTGCCCCTCACTTGCTCTCTCTCTCTCTCTCAAAATAAATACATTAAAAAAAGTAATCCTCTTAAAAAGTAATAGCATTAAATTAGCATTCCCCCCAAGTGAAATTCTGCAGTATATATCTCAAAAATATGTACACTACATATATGAGGAAAACTGCAATACTTTGATCAAAAATATAAAAGAACTATTGGATAGGAAGACTCAATATTGTAAAGATGTCAGTTCCTCCATCTTGATATATACATAAAATGTCATCTCAATCAAGTTCCCAACAAGTTATTTTGTGGATATCAAGAAGTTTATTCTAAAGCTTATAGAGAGAAGATTAAGATCCAGAATAGCCGACACAATATTGAAGGAGAAGGGCAAAGTCGGAGGATTGACACTACCTGACCTCAACACTTAAATATAAAGCTACAGTAATCAAGACAGTGTGTTATTGGTGAAAGAATAATCAAATAAATGAATGAAATTAAATAGAGAACTCAGAAATAGACCCACAAAAATACAGTCAACTGATCTGTTACGAGGGAACAAAGGTAACACAATGGAGTAAAAACACTTTTTTCAAGCAAACTGATAGTTACCAGAGGGGAAGTGGGTGGGAAAATGGGTAAAATAAGAGATGGGAATTAAGTAGGGTACTTTTCTTGATGAGCACTGAGTGATGTATGGAATTGTTGAATCACTATATTGCACACCTAAAACTAATATAACAATGTATGTTAACTATACTAGAATTAAAATAAAAACAATAAAAATGTATAAGTAAAAAAAAATACTCTTCACATATAGGGCTAGAACAATTAGATATCCACATGCAAAAAAATTTACACACAAACATTACACCATCTTTGACAAAAATTAACTAAAAAAGCATTGCAGACCTAAATGTAAAATGCAAAATTATAAAAGTCATAGAAAGGACACACTATATCTAGATGACCATGGGTATGGTGATGAATATTTAGATACAAGACTAAAGTCAAAATCCATGAAAACATTAATTAATAAGCTAAACTTCATTAAAATTAACTTCTGCTCTGTGAAAGATTATACCAATAGAATAAGAAGACAAACCTCAGACTAGAGGAAAATATTTGCATGTGATAAAGATCTGTTATCCAAAAAATACAAGAAAGTCTTAAATCTCAACAATAAAACAACAGGGACAGTTCAAGATGGTGACACAGGAAGATGCTGAATCAATCACCTCCCACAGCCACACCAAATTTACACTACATTAAAAAAAAAAAAAAAAAAAACTTTCTCTGAAAACGACCTGAAAAACAACTGCACAGCTCTTCCACAAAAAAGGATAAAAAAGATCACATAAAGATGGATATGATAGGCAGATGTAATATCAAAAATTGCACCCCTCAGTGCAGTGACCTAAAACTGGGAGGGATCTCACACATACAAAGCATATCCCTGAGGGGTTAGTGGTATTAACCCCACATCAGGCACCACAACACTTGGGATCTTCACTGGAAATATAAACTCACAAAATGTGTGGTTTTGAGAACCAATGGGGTTTACATCTAAGAGATCCAAAGGACTGTATAAATCTGAGACACTGTTCTTAAAGGGCTAGTGAATATAGTCACTCACCCCTGTACCCAGAGCCAAAGCAGCAAGTTGAAAAACACCTAAACCACATGTAAAGATTTATTGGATAATCTTAAAATGTCTGCCTAAAGATTGGGGGACTGTTGAAACTCTATCCAGACATAGATGTGGTTCTCATGCCATTTTTCCATTCTCTTTCTCCTTGCCAGCAGCACTTGCCACACTCACAATCTCCTATGTGGCTATACTCTACTTACCCTGGTGGATGATTTTGCCCCACACCTGCACACACCTGCTGTTCCTGCCAAACATGACAGTTGGTGTGTCATGGCCTGGTACTTTTTCAAGGTTCTGCTCACCAAACCTAGCTGGTGGGTGTTCCTCAGCTTGGCACTCTCCAAGAGCCCTGTTAAAGCTGGTAGGTGTGTGCAGTCCACACGCATTAAACACCAGGATCTGGTGACCAGCAGGTCTCACATTTCTGGGCCACATGAGATGGAAACTATCAAAGGCATAGTTTTTGCCAGGCTACTGCCCCCAGAACACTGTTGTCTAGCAGACTAAAACACATCCTTAGTCTTCCTGTGACAACTCCTTCAAGACTGGAAGAAATAGTGGTTTTACTTAATATACAGTAATAAACGCAGAGAGTCAAGCAAAATGACAAACAGAGGAATACGTTTCAAGTGAAAACATAAGGTACCCCCCCCAAAAGAAAACCTTAATGAAATGAGATAAATAATTTAGGTGATAAAGAGTTCAATGTAATTTTCATAAAGATAGCAATCTCAAGGGAAGAATGCATGAACACAGAGAGAACTTCAAGAAGATAGGAATTATAAGAAAGTAATTAAAAAGACACAGAGCTGAAAAATACAAGAACTGTACTTAAAAATACATTAGATGGGTTCAACAGAAGACCAAATGAAGAAGAAGAAGAAAGTGGAAGTGACCTGGAAGTCGGGAAGGCCAAAAGAAAAAAAAAAATCAAAGTGCAAAGATAGGTTAAAGGACCTATTGAACAATAACAAGTAAAACGACATTCATATAATAGGTGTCCCAGAAGGAGAAGAGAGAAAGGAACAGAAAGTACATTTAAACAAATAATGGCTAAAAACTTCCCTAACCTAAGAAAGGAAACAGACATACAGATCCCAGAAACCCAGAGAGTTTCAAATAACATTAATCCAAAGAAATCTAAACCAGGACACATTAAAATTTAAATTTCAAAAGTTAAATATATGGAGAACATCTTAAACGCAGCAGGAGATAGGGATACCTGGGTGGCTTAGTCTGTTAAGCATCTGACTTTGGCTCAAGTCATAATCTTATGGTTTGTGAGTTCAAGTCTAACTGGAAATCTCCCCCCCTCTCTCCCTCTCTCTTTGCCCCTCTCCCACTTTCCCTCTATCTCTCAAAAAAAAAAAAAAAAAAACAGAAAGAGAAAACAAAATTAAAGAAAAACTTTTATTTAAATGTATATTTTTCTTTTGAGAGAGAGACAGAGACAGGGAGACAGAGCTTGAGCAAGGGAGGGACAGAGAGAGAGTGAGACACAGTATCCAAAGCAGGTTCCAGGCTCTGTGCACAGAGCCTGATGTGGGGCTTGAACTCATGAACCACGATATCATGACCTGAGCTGAAGTCAGACGCTTAACTGATGGAGCCCCCCAGGCACCCCAAAAACCAAAATTTTAAATACAATGGAAACCCTTCACCAGACCACCAGCAGACCTTTGACCAGAAACTTTGCAGGACAGAAGGGAATAGCATAAAATATTCGAAATGCTGAAAATAAACATCAAAATTAAAAATATAACTACCCTACAACCCAGCAATTGCACTCCTAAGTATTTATCCAAGGGATACAGGTATGATGTTTCAAAGCAACACATACAGCCAAATGTTTATACCAGCACTATCAACAATAGCCAAAGTATGGAAAGGGCCCAAATGTCCATTGATCGATGAATGGATAAAGAAGATATGGTGTGTGTGTGCATGTGTGTGTGTGTGTGTATGTGTGTGTGTATATATATATATATATATATATATATATATATATATACAATGTATATATGCAATGTACAAATTTAATGTAATCTGTATAAAATTACCAACAGTATTTTTTCACAGAGTTAAGATAAACCTAAAATTTGTATGGAGCCACAAAAAAAACCCTGAATAGCCAAAGCAACCTTAAAAATGAAAAGCAAGCAAGAAACATCACAATTCCAGACTTCATGTTATATTACAAAGTTGTACTGATCAATACGCTATGATACTGGCATAAAAATAGACATTTATCAACAAAATAGAACAGAAAACCCAGAAATGAACACACAGCTATATGGTCAATTAATCTTTGACAAAGCAGGAAAGAATATACAATGGGAAAGGCAGTTAATTGAACAGAGGGTGCTGGAAAAAGTGAAAGCAACAGGCAAAAGAATGAAACTGGACCACTTTCTTACACTATTCACCAAAATAAATTCAAAATGGATGAAAGACCTAAATGTGAAACAGGGAACCATCAAAATCCTAGAGGAGAACACAGGAAGCAACCTCTTTGACATCAGCTGTAGCAACTTCTTACTAGACACATCGTGGGAAGCAAGGGAAATAAAAGCAAAAAATAAACTACAGGGACTTCACCAAGGCAAAAATCTCTGCACGGTGAAGGAAATATCAACAATACTAAAAGGAAACCTACAGAATGGGAGAAGTTATTTGCAAAAGACATGAGATAAAGAGTTAGTATCCAAAGTATGTAAAGAACTTATAAAACTCAACACCCCCAAAATAATCCACCTAAAAAATAGGCGGAAACATGAATAGACATTTTTCCAAAAAAGACATAGAGACAGGCAACAGACACATAAAAAGATGCTTAATATCACTAATTATCAGAGAAACACAAATCAAAACTGCAATGAAATATCACTTAAATTTGTCAGAATGGCTAAAATAACAAAGACAAGAAAAAGCAAGTGTTGAGGATGTGGAAAAAAAGGAACCTTGTACACTGATGGTGGGAATGTAATTGGTACAGACACTGTGTAAAACATATGGAGGTTTCTAAAAAAGTTAGAGTAGAAATATCGTCTGTCCTTTTATACAGCACCAGTCACAAAGAAAAGAGGGAGCATAAAAGAACAGCTCCACTAAAGAGTGTGGGTTTTCTAACACAGTGTCTTGGAATCTGAACATATGTGTATTTCCACCTTTTGAGGAAGATGAAGGAAAAGCGTGAGAAGGAAGTAGGGATTTTATTTCTCCCTGTATTTAAAAATATACAACAAATTATTTTGTTTAGAAGTAATGGTGGAGTGACCAGACATGTGGAAACTTCCACTTTGTACTTGGCAAATTTTCCTTCTCAGTTTGTCAATGTGTGTGTATTGCTTTTATAATCAGGAAAGGCAGTAGATACTAAAGATGACTGATATTTTTATCTAAAAATTAATTTCAGGGGCACATGGTTGGCTCAGTTGGTAGAGCATGCAACTTTTGATCTTGGGGTTGTAAGCTCAAGCCCCACATTGGGTGTAGAGATTACTTAAAAATAAAATGTTTAAAAAATTAATTTCAAAAAAAGTTCATATCATAGTCTCTGTTTTTTAAAACTGTGTCACTGAAAAGCTATAAAAATCTTGCATTTCTATTATTTAAAAAAATGCATGAATTGATTCTCCAATTTTGTTCATTATGTCATTTCAATTATTTGGTATGTTGTCAAATTAGGTTTCTTTATAACTTTTAGTTGGGTTTCTTATTGATAATATATTTGAAGGTCACCTTTTCTAGTCTAGCTGAAAATAGTGACATAACTCAAGGCTGTCTCATTAACAGTGAGCTATAATTCATGAGTATATGGAATTTAAGTGAATCAAAGGTCTTCGGGTTTAAGACCTTTCAACATAATGTGTCCCTTTTACATACTGAATCACAGTGATCTTATCAATGAAAATGGTTTAATTAGTTTCTAATTCCATATACATGTGATATGTTCAAAATGATGTGTACCTAATTATTAGAACTGAAATTTAAAATTAGACTGCATAATTATATCATTACCCACATAAGACATTGTTTTCTGCATTCATAAATATCTTTATAACAATGATAAAAAAGCTTCTACACAATGAAGTAAACAATAAACAGAACTAAAAGGCAACCAACAGAATGGGAGAAGATATTTACAAATGACATTATCTGTTTTTAAATGTTAATTTAGTTTTTGAGAAAGAGAGAGAGAGGGAGAATGCAGGGGAGAGGCAGAGAGAGAAGAAGAGAAAGAGAAACCCAAGCAGGCTTTCCACTATCAGCACAGAGCCCGATGCCAGGCTCGATATCCATAAACCATAAGATTATGACCTGAACCAAAATCAAGAGCTGGCTGCTTAACTGACGGAGCCACCCAGTCACCCCACAAATGACATATCTGATAAGGAATTATTATCCAAAATCTTTAAAGAACTTATTAAGACCAACACCCCAAAATTAATAATCTAGTTAAAAATTGTCAGAAGAGATGAACAGATATTTTCCCAAAGAAAGCATCCAGATGGCTAACAGACATATGAAAAGATGCTCAACATCATTCCTCATCAGGGAAATACAAATCAAAACTACGATGAGCTATCATGTCACTCCTGTCAGAATGGCTAAAATTAACAACACAGGAAACAACAGATGTTGGTGAGGATTTGAAGAAAGGGAAACCCTGTTACACTTTTGGTGGGAATTCAAACTGGTACAGCCACTCTGGAAAGCAGGATGGAGATTCCTCAAAAAGTTAAAAATAGAGCTACCCTCTGACCCAGCAATTTCACTGCTAGGTAAATATTCAAAGGATACAAAAAATACTGATTCAAAGGGGTACATGTAGTCTGATGTTTATAGCAGCATTATCTACAATAGCCAAATTATGGAAAGAGCCCAAATGTCTACCGACTGATGAATGGATTAAGAAGTGGTATATATATGCAAAATGGAATATTATTTAGCCATCAAAAAGAATGAAATCTTGCATTTGCAATGGCATGGATGGGGGTAGATAATATTATGCTAAGTGGAATAAGTCAGTCAGAGAAAGACAACTATCATGTTCCACTCATATGTGAAGTTTAAGAAGCAAAACAGGTGAACAAAGGGGAAAAATGGGGGGGAACAATACAACAGACTCTTAATCATAGAGAACAAACAGAGGGTTGCTGGAGAGGAAGTGGGAGGGAAGAAGAGTTAAATGGGTGATGAGTATTAAGGAGGGCACTTCTTGTGATGAGCAGTAGGTGTTGTATGTAAATGATGAATCACTAAATTCTATACCTGTACCAATATTATACTGTATGTTAACTAACAGGAATTTAAATAAAAAGTTGAAACTACAGAAAAAGAAGTGTTCACAATAATAATAAAACTAAAAAAAAATAGATCTCTCCATAATGATTTATCAACTTGTGTATTTTTTACTAGTGTGTCCTAATTATAGAAGCATTTTAAGTTTTTTCTTATGTAAATTAACCAAGAATCTCATTAATTTAATATTTAGAGTGCCTATCATATGCCATGTGGTTAGGATTATAAAATTAAATCAAACATAATCAGTGATATTGAGTTCATAATTTTCTTGTTTAATTGAAATATTGTTTAAAATTATATTCTTTAAAAAATAAAAAAAATAAAATTCTATTCTTCAGAGTAAAATATGTTTATTTTTTAATTTTTTGTATATTGTTATCAAGAACAATTATACATGATTGTTTTATACCATCATATTGTTCAATCTAATGTGTCAGTGCCGACCTCTACATGGTTATAAAGTACAGTATGTCATTCTTCATTCATTAAAGTACTGAAAAACTAGGAGAAAACTATATGGTAAAGATGTACAACATCTCTTGTTTAGGTGTTTCTCTACGTGATTTGTTTCAATGAAAGGAAATATTTAAGAGCAACTGTTTAATAACTTCACAAACATGAGTTTAGTTGTTGAATTTCTTGTCAGAAAATATGTCCTTGGTCAAAATATTGCTATAATATAGTTCAGATTCATTTGTAGTTTGAGTAAGGGAAAAAAAGGACACACAAATTCCAGGTAAATCAAAGCATTAAATATTTAAATGTGAAACTGTTTTGTAGTGGAAGAAATTATACATTGATATTTACCTGACTTTGGCATTGATAGGTACTTTCTGGCATAAAAGCACTGAGCAGAGGAAGGAAGCAAGTGGTGACACAAAGCTGAAAATTGGTAAGTTTGTTACCATATTTAAAAATTACCATGTGTTGGTACAGCAACTGTGGAAAACAATATGGAGTTTCCTGAAAAAGTTAAAAATAGAACTACCCTATGATTCAATAATTACACTCCTGGGTATTAACAAAAATACAAAAACATTAATTCAGTGAGATACATGCACCCTGATGTTTATAGCAGCATTATATACAAGAGCTAAATAATGGAAGTTGTCAAAGTGCCAATCAATACATAAATTAATTAGAAGATGTAGACCCATACGCACAAGTGCATGCATGCGAATGCGGGTGCGCGCACGCATACACACACACACACACACACACACATACACACTGGAATATTATTCAGCCATAAAAATGAAATCTTGCCACTAGTAACATTGATGAAGCTAGAGAGTATAATGCTAAGTGAAATAAGTCAGAGAAAGACAAATACCATATGATTTCACTCATATATAGGATTTAAGAAACAACAACAGCAACAACAAAAACTACCAAGCAAGAAAGAGAGAAACAGACTCTTAACTATGGAGAACAAATAGATGGTTGCCAGAGCGGAGGTGACTGGCAGGATGGGTTAAATAGATGATAGGATTAAAGAGTACACTTATCATGGTAAGCATTGAGTACTGTATTGAATTGTTGAATCACTATATTGTACACCTGAAATGAATATAATGTTCTATATTAACTACACTGGAATTAAAATTAAAAAAAACTTAATTAAGAAAGAATAAAATTACTCTATGTCAAAATACACTATAAAAATTGAGAACAATCTGCTGGTGAAGTATGTGCCAATATATTCTACACACAAATGGTTAATATACTAATAGGTAATTAGCTCTTTCAAATGCCTATGAAAAAAGTCATATGAAGGACAGCACTGGAGGCAGAGATTTCCATCTAAAAAATTATTGTAATTATTCAGCTGATAAATGGTAAGTTCCTGAGCAAGACAGTCGCATTAGAAATAGAAAGTCAGTAGAAGCTGGTATTTGATTGAGGTACAGGCTGGAGGGGAAGGAGAGCCCAAGGTATGCATACTCATTGTTTACCTTTAAATCCACCACAGTCTTTTGGTTTAGTATATGGTTGCAAAGGACTATCAATGTCCTTTAAAACTGAGTATGCAAGAACTTAACCAGAGACAATTTTGTAAAGTATATGTATATCATTGTTGAACTATGGTTAAATTCTTCACACATAGCTTCTGTAGTATGTAAATGTAGTTTAATCTATGACTTCCTAGTCAGGACTTGTGACTTTCCCATTAGCTCTACCTCTAGTTATTTAGATGTTTTGTTTCTGCACTGTTTGGCATTGGGGAAATTTGTACTCTTTGCATGTCCACCCATTATTATCCTGTCTCCCACTTCTCTACCAATTTGGAAAACAGGAAGAGTTTTCCCCAGCACAAATGATAGTTTATGTTATATTTAATTCTCTGTCTCCTCACCACACACAATGTTAATAAATTTTGTGTGTATATATGACCCTCATGCCACTCATTTTATTATCTTGTCTATGATTTTATATTTTCTTGTCCTTTTAATCACACCTGTTTTCATCAATGGATATCACATCTTTTGTACTGAAGTAGGGTTAGATTTACACCTGCTTTATCAAGATTTAACTTCTATTTAAGGTATGATAGATGCTATTTGGATTGTTAACATTAACTGAGTCAGTATTTTATTGATTTGGAAACATGTTAATAATAAGTTGTTGAATGAGGAATTAAGATTATAAAATTCTGAATTGTATGATCTAATTTCTGTTTTGCATATGTAATTATTCACAAAGTCTACACAATAAAATGGCAAATAGTAGAAGTTTTTTTTTTCCACAGAAGGCAATAAGAGTAATTTTTCTCTTCTTATCTTTTATTTTTTTGCCTATCTACATTACCTATTCTACCAAAAATCAGGTAATATTTGTGTAAAAATTAAAATTTAAAGTCTAAAATTAAAATGATACAATAAAAGTAAAAATATTGTAACAAAATACTATAATAAAAATAAAAATAATATGCAATGCCTTAGAAAGCTAAGTTTCCAGGATCCTGGGTCGCTCAGTCCGTTAAGTGTCTGACTCTTGGTTTCGGCTCAAGTTATGATCTTGCAGTTCGTAAGTTGGAGCCCTGTGTCAGGCTCTGTGCTGACAGTGTGGAGCCTAATTTCAGTTCTTTCTCTCTCCCCCTCTCTTTTTGTCCTTCCTGTGCCCTCTCTCTCAAAATAAATAAATAAACTTAAAAAATAAACCTAAGTTTGCTAATATGGGAAAATTATTTCTCACAATCCTCCTTACTGACAAATAGTTGTAGAGAACATACTGAAAATCTCCACTTATCTAGACTCTACAAATTTACAAGTTGCTTAAAAGGAGTAATTTTCTTTTTTCCTTTTGCTTTATTCTAAATGCGTGGTTGTGTGCAGTCTGTGTGCATGCGTGCGTGTGTGTGTGTGTGTGTGTGTTTTAACAGTACTAGCATATGAACACATTTACAGTTATTTTTTATACAGTGCATGGTTTCCTCCCTCCCCTTTTTCTCAGGTATCTCACAACACATATGAAATTTACAAATGTGCCATTGAATAAAAATGTCTGAGTAGTTCTGGAATGTCAGCTATGTTTTATCAACATGTCCATAGATAAATTGGACTGGTTCAAAGATTTACTGAAACCATTATTTATTGAGCATATGTTTGTATTTTTTTCTATTCATCTCATTACTAAATAATAAAAGTATGAAATTGGTATGAATTGACTATAATTTGTTAAGCCTTTGAGTGAATATTTGTTGCCTTTAATTACATAATGACTTTCCAGGGAATGAATTGAAGCTGACAAACTTGTCATTTTCAAAACCTTGTTTTTTCTAGTGGATTTGTATTTAGTTTTCATCTGAAAATGTGTATTTTACTCTTTCCTACTTTTGGGATTCTTCATCCACACTCACTTGTCATTTGAAGGTAAATTTCTGATTAGTTGTAATGGGAAAAAGCGAAAGCTTTGAATATAGTAATTCTGAGATAATTAAAAATTACATCAAATAATTTATTAAAATTGCTAAAATGTAATAAAGTGTTCAATATGAAATACACAATAGGTGGTGTCCATGGAACAACAACAAAAAAAAACTTTATAGAAACATAAACATTTTGGGTGTGCCTTAGTGGCTCAGTCAGTTGGGTGCCTGACTCAATTTCATTTCAGGTTATGATCTCAGTTCATGAGATCAAGCCTTGCATTGGGATCTGCACTGACAGTGAGAAGCTTGCTTTGGATTCTCTCCTTCCCTCTCTCTGCCTCTCCCCAACTCTCTGTCTCTCTCTTTCAAAATAAATAAACATTATTTTTTTTATTTTTGCTTAGATGACATCATTTGTATATTTTGTTTAGATAATACCTGGGTGTTTGGAAATATTTTGTATTTACTGGCTTATTTTTTATTCATGAATTGAAGCTTTAATGTCATATGGACAGCTACTATTTTTTTCTTCTCCTTGCTTTCCATCAGCTAAAAGTGAATTATTTTGAATACTGACCAATAATTAACAGAAGAATAATTAACAATAAGCCTAAATAATTCCCAAATAATTTCATAAAATCCAAGTGACAAAGGTTGTTTTCTTTAAACTTCACCTCTATTTTGGTAATGGAAAAGTGACCTTATTTATACCTATATTTCAACAGCAACTCTAACTCTACAACCTTTACCATAGCCCTGACTTCATTCACACACATTTACATTCACTTATAGGATATCAAGCCTGTCTGTATCACAGGTTAAAAATTGATGTCACAAGACATTTCCTATTTCAACCCTAAGATTCCTAATCTTATCAGTGGTGTCATTCAGTCTGAGTTCAGAGGCTCCAGAAACAAGGAAACTGCTGCTATAGACAATAGGCCAATGACAGAAGATCATGAGATATGTTGTTCCAACTCAACAGTGAGATGGAAAAAGGAGTGAATCCTCCATTCTTTCAAAGAACTTCTCCTGCTCTTGTATGCCACTTTCTCCCTATTTCACCTTGGCCAAGCTTCTTCCCACCTCAAGGCCCTGGGATACTTTTCCCTTCTGTACTGTGCTTGATCTCCACTCCATTTCATGTTCCTAGATCCTTTTCATTCTTCAGATATGATTTTTGAATGCCATTTATTCAAGAGTACTTCCCTGATTACCCACTCCAAAGTAGCCCCACCCCACTACAATAGCTTTTCTCACAATAACTTAAAAACTGACTTACTTAAATATTCATTAACCTTTACTTAAATATTCATTTTTTGATTAAAAAAATATGCTTTCTCCCAATAGACTGTAAATCCATAACAGTAGGACTTATAGTTTGTTTACTACTGTATTATCACCACTCAAAACACTAGCTGCCTTATCATAAGTGTTCAAAAATATGTGTTTAATAATAAATGCAAGGGTTCCGGAAGATGGCGGCGTAGGAGGACGCGGGGCTCACAGCGCGTCCTGCCGATCACTTAGATTCCACCTACACCTGCCTAAAGAACCCAGAAAACCGCCAGAGGATTAGCAGAAGGGAGTCTCCGGAGTCAAGCGCAGACTAGAGGACCACGGAAGAGGGTAGGAAGGGCAGCGAGGCGGTGCGCGCTCCACGGACTGGCGGGAGGGAGCCGGGGCGGAGGGGCGGCTCGCCGGCCAAGCAGAGCCCCCGAGTCTGGCTGGCAAAAGCGGAGGGGCCGGACAGACTGTGTTCCGACAGCAAGCGCGACTTAGCGTCTGGGAGGTCATAAGTTAACAGCTCTGCTCGGAAAGCGGGAAGGCTGGAGGACAAAGGGAGGGAGAGCTGCTGAGCCCCCGACGGCAGAGCTCAGCTTGGCGGGGAACAAAGGCGCCAGCGCCATCTCCCCCGCCCATCCCCCAGCCAAAATCCCAAAGGGAACCAGTTCCTGCCAGGGAACTTGCTCGCTCCGCGCAAACACCCAACTCTGTGCTTCTGCGGAGCCAAACCTCCGGCAGCAGATCTGACTCCCTCCCGCTGCCACAGGGCTCCTCCTGAAGTGGATCACCTAAGGAGAAGCGAGCTAAGCCTGCCCCTCCAGCCCCCGTGCACCTTGCCTACCCACCCCAGCTAATACACCAGATCCCCAGCAACACAAGCCTGGCAGTGTGCAAGTAGCCCAGATGGGACACGCCACCCCACACTGAATCCCGCCCCTAGGAGAGGGGAAGAGAAGGCACACACCAGTCTGACTGTGGCCCCAGCAGTGGGCTGGGGGCAGACATCCGGTCGGACTGCGGCCCCGCCCACTAACTCCAGTTATACACCACAGCACAGGGGAAGTGCACTGCAGGTCCTCACCACGCCAGGGACTCTCCAAAATGACCAAACGGAAGAATTCCCCTCAGAAGAATCTCCAGGAAATAACAACAGCCAATGAACTGATCAAAAAGGATTTAAATAATATAACAGAAAGTGAATTTAGAATAATAGTCATAAAATTAATCGCTGGGCTTGAAAACAGTATACAGGACAGCAGAGAATCTCTTGCCACAAAGATCGAGGGACTAAGGAACAGTCACGAGGAGCTGAAAAACGCTTTAAACGAATTGCAAAACAAAATGGAATCCACGATGGCTCGGCTTGAAGAGGCAGAGGAGAGAATAGGTGAACTAGAAGATAAAGTTATGGAGAAAGAGGAAGCTGAAAGAAAGAGAGATAAAAAAATCCAGGAGTATGAGGGGAAAATTAGAGAACTAAGTGATACACTAAAAAAAAAATAATATACGCATAATTGGTATCCCAGAGGAGGAAGAGAGAGGGAAGGGTGCTGAAGGGGTACTTGAAGAAATTATAGCTGAGAACTTCCCTGAACTGGGGAAGGAAAAAGGCATTGAAATCCAAGAGGCACAGAGAACTCCCTTCAGACATAACTTGAATCGATCTTCTGCACGACATATCATAGTGAAACTGGCAAAATACAAGGATAAAGAGAAAATTCTGAAAGCAGCAAGGGATAAACGTGCCCTCACATATAAAGGGAGACCTATAAGAATCGTGACTGATCTCTCCTTTGAAACTTGGCAGGCCAGAAAGGCTTGGCACGATATCTACAGTGTGCTAAACAGAAAAAATATGCAACCGAGAATCCTTTATCCAGCAAGTCTGTCATTTAGAATAGAAGGAGAGATAAAGGTCTTCCCAAACAAACAAAAACTGAAGGAATTTGTCACCACGAAACCAGCCCTACAAGAGATCCTAAGGGGGATCCTGTGAGACAAAGTACCAGAGACATCACTACAAGCATAAAACATACAGACATCACAATGACTCTAAACCCATATCTTTCTATAATAACACTGAATGTAAATGGATTAAATGCGCCAACTAAAAGACATAGGGTATCAGAATGGATAAAAAAACAAGACCCATCTATTTGCTGTCTACAAGAGACTCATTTTAGATCTGAGGACACCTTTAGATTGAGAGTGAGGGGATGGAGAACTATGTATCATGCTCCTGGAAGCCAAAAGAAAGCTGGAGTAGCCATACTTATATCAGACAAACTAGACTTTAAATTAAAGGCTGTAACAAGAGATGAAGAAGGGCATTATATAATAATCACAGGGTCTATCCACCAGGAAGAGCTAACTATTATAAATGTCTATGCGCCAAATACCCGAGCCCCCAGATATATAAAATAATTACTCATAAACATAAGCAACCTTATTGATAAGAATGTGGTCATTGCAGGGGACTTTAACACCCCACTTACAGAAATGGATAGATCATCTAGACACACAGTCAATGAAGAAACAAGGGCCCTGAATGATACATTGGATCAGATGGACTTGACAGATATATTTAGAACTCTGCATCCCAAAGCAACAGAATATACTTTCTTCTCGAGTGCACATGGAACATTCTCCAAGATAGATCATATACTGGGTCACAAAACAGCCCTTCATAAGTTTACAAGAATTGAAATTATACCATGCATACTTTCAGACCACAGTGCTATGAAGCTTGAAATCAACCACAGGAAAAAGTCTGGAAAACCTCCAAAAGCATGGAGGTTAAAGAACACCCTACTAACGAATGAGTGGGTCAACCAGGCAATTAGAGAAGAAATTAAAACATATATGGAAACAAACGAAAATGAAAATACAACAATCCAAACGCTTTGGGATGCAGCGAAGGCAGTCCTGAGAGGAAAATACATTGCAATCCAGGCCTATCTCAAGAAACAAGAAAAATCCCAAATACAAAATCTAACAGCACACCTAAAGGAAATAGAAGCAGAACAGCAAAGGCAGCCTAAACCCAGCAGAAGAAGAGAAATAATAAAGATCAGAGCAGAAATAAACAATATAGAATCTAAAAAAACTGTAGAGCAGATCAACGAAACCAAGAGTTGGTTTTTTGAAAAAATAAACAAAATTGACAAACCTCTAGCCAGGCTTCTCAAAAAGAAAAGGGAGATGACCCAAATAGATAAAATCATGAATGAAAATGGAATGATTACAACCAATCCCTCAGAGATACAAACAATTATCAGGGAATACTATGAACAATTATATGCCAACAAACTGGACAACCTGGAAGAAATGGACAAATTTCTAAACACCCACACTCTTCCAAAACTCAATCAGGAGGAAATAGAAAGCTTGAACAGACCCATAACCAGCGAAGAAATTGAATCGGTTATCAAAAATCTCCCAACAAATAAGAGTCCAGGACCAGATGGCTTCCCAGGGGAGTTCTACCAGACATTTAAAGCAGAGATAATACCTATCCTTCTCAAGCTATTCCAAGAAATAGAAAGGGAAGGAAAACTTCCAGACTCATTCTATGAAGCCAGTATTACTTTGATTCCTAAACCAGACAGAGACCCAGTAAAAAAAAGAGAACTACAGGCCAATATCCCTGATGAATATGGATGCAAAAATTCTTAATAAGATACTAGCAAATCGAATTCAACAGCATATAAAAAGAATTATTCACCATGATCAAGTGGGATTCATTCCTGGGATGCAGGGCTGGTTCAACATTCGCAAATCAATCAACGTGATACATCACATTAACAAAAAAAAAGAGAAGAACCATATGATCCTGTCAATCGATGCAGAAAAGGCCTTTGACAAAATCCAGCACCCTTTCTTAATAAAAACCCTTGAGAAAGTCGGGATAGAAGGAACATACTTAAAGATCATAAAGGCCATTTATGAAAAGCCCACAGCTAACATCATCCTCAACGGGGAAAAACTGAGAGCTTTTTCCCTGAGATCAGGGACACGACAGGGATGCCCACTGTCACCGCTGCTGTTTAATATAGTGCTGGAAGTTCTAGCATTCAGCAATCAGACAACAAAAGGAAATCAAAGGCATCAAAATTGGCAAAGATGAAGTCAAGCTTTCGCTTTTTGCAGATGACATGATATTATACATGGAAAATCCGATAGACTCCACCAAAAGTCTGCTAGAACTGATACATGAATTCAGCAAAGTTGCAGGATACAAAATCAATGTGCAGAAATCAGTTGCATTCTTATACACTAACAATGAAGCAACAGAAAGACAAATGAAGAAACTGATCCCATTCACAATTGCACCAAGTAGCATAAAATACCTAGGAATAAATCTAACCAAAGATGTAAAAGATCTGTATGCTGAAAACTATAGAAAGCTTATGCAGGTAATTGAAGAAGATATAACGAAATGGAAAGACATTCCCTGCTCATGGATTGGAAGAATAAATATTGTCAAAATGTCAATACTACCCAAAGCTATCTACACATTCAATGCAATCCCAATCAAAATTGCACCAGCATTCTTCTCGAAACTAGAACAAGCAATCCTAAAATTCATATGGAACCACAAAAGGCCCCGAATAGCCAAAGTAATTTTGAAGAAGACCAAAGCAGGAGGCATCACAATCCCAGACTTTAGCCTCTACTCCAAAGCTGTCATCATCAAGACAGCATGGTATTGGCATAAAAACAGACACATAGACCAATGGACTAGAATAGAAACCCCAGAACTAGACCCACAAACGTATGGCCAACTCATCTTTGACAAAGCAGGAAAGAACATCCAATGGAAAAAAGACAGTCTCTTTAACAAATGGTGCTGGGAGAACTGGACAGCAACATGCAGAAGGTTGAAACTAGACCACTTTCTCACACCATTCACAAAAATAAACTCAAAATGGATAAAGGACCTGAATGTGAGACAGGAAACCATCAAAACCTTAGAGGAGAAAGCAGGAAAAGACCTCTCTGACCTCAGCCGTAGCAATCTCTTACTCGGCACATCCCCAAAGGCAAGGGAATTAAAAGCAAAAGTGAATTACTGGGACCTTATGAAGATAAAAAGCTTCTGCACAGCAAAGGAAACAACCAACAAAACTAAAAGGCAACCAACGGAATGGGAAAATATATTTGCAAATGACACATCGGACAAAGGGCTAGTATCCAAAATCTATAAAGAGCTCATCAAACTCCACACCCGAAAAACAAATAACCCAGTGAAGAAATGGGCAGAAAACATGAATAGACACTTCTCTAAAGAAGACATCCGGATGGCCAACAGGCACATGAAAAGATGTTCAACGTCGCTCCTTATCAGGGAAATACAAATCAAAACCACACTCAGATACCACCTCACGCCAGTCAGAGTGGCCAAAATGAAGAAATCAGGAGACTATAGATGCTGGAGAGGATGTGGAGAAACGGGAACCCTCTTGCACTGTTGGTGGGAATGCAAATTGGTGCAGCCGCTCTGGAAAGCAGTGTGGAGGTTCCTCAGAAAATTAAAAATAGACCTACCCTATGACCCAGCAATAGCACTGCTAGTAATTTATCCAAGGGATACAGGAGTACTGATGCATAGGGGCACCTGTACCCCAATGTTTATAGCGGCACTCTCAACAATAGCCAAATTATGGAAAGAGCCTAAATGTCCATCAACTGATGAATGGATAAAGAAATTGTGGTTTATATACACAATGGAATACTACGTGGCAATGAGAAAGAATGAAATATGGCCTTTTGTAGCAACATGGATGGAACTGGAGAGTGTGATGCTAAGTGAAATAAGCCATACAGAGAAAGACAGATACCATATGGTTTCACTCTTATGTGGATCCTGAGAAACATAACAGAAACCCATGGGGGAGGGGAAGGAATAAAAAAAAAAAAAGAGGTTAGAGTGGGAGAGAACCAAAGCATAAGAGACTCTTAAAAACTGAGAACAAACTGAGGGTTGATGGGGGGTGGGAGGGAGGGGAGGGTGGGTGATGGGTATTGAGGAGGGCACCTTTTGGGATGAGCAATGGGTGTTGTATGGAAACTAATTTGACAATAAAGTTCATATATTGAAAAAAATAAAAAATAATAAAAAATAAAACAAACAAACAAACAAACAAAAACCATTGCAAGTTTTCAAAGAGAACATCTATCTTTGAATACAGAACCAGAGAGTAATTTTAGGGTGTAGAGTATAAGTTGTGCAGAGCAGCTCATCTTGCTTCTCTGCTTTAAGGCACATTGTTAATGGCACAAAGTTTGAATTTTAATATAAAATAATTATTTTTTGTAACTAATTTAGATTTTTTAGCAGAATAGTCTCATTTATTCTTTTCATAAGATTTTCTTATATGGACTTCTTGCTTGAGTGAGACTTCTATCACATTTCAAATTTAAATTTCTTGAGAGACACAGAGAGAACACAAGCAGGGGAGGGGCAGAGAGAGAGGGAGACGTAGAATCTGAAGCAGGCTTCAGTCTCTGTGCTGAGAGCTCAGAACTCATGAACCACAAGATCATAACCTGAGCCAAAGTTGGACGCTTAACCGACTGAGACACCCAGGCACCCCACATTTCTAATTTTAGGTGTCACATTTTCCCCTATAGAATAATTCTCAAATTTCAAAGAGCAAATCTATAAGAATATGTAAAGTATTCACCATTGAGCTCTGACTAGACTTCTTTCATGGGACTTGTGTCTTCCTCTAGTTCAGTGTGAATCTTTGCATGCTATTTCAAGACTAAAGTGTAAGACATAAGGTAAGAAAAAAACCTAAAGGCCAAGGGCCATTTAGAAACAAAAGCCATGACTTACTATGTTGGGTGAGACATCAGAAGAGGGCGCCATAGGCTTTAGGAGCACTTCCATCAAGCCAATGCTAGCTCTTTAAGGAAGGTAGGTAGAATGACGAAATCACGTTATTATTGTTTTCAAATAATTATTGGGTTTCTGTGTAGGTAGTTACAGGAAATATTTCCTCAGAAGATAGAAATAATTCTACTTGAAACTTAGTTCACTAAATATTAAGCACCTACCTCAAATACAAATTCTCAGTGCAGTTAGTGTTTAAAAGTACTAGGTTCAAATCTTCTTTTCTCCACGCCTACCTACTAGAGGAATAATAAAACATGGGTTTTCAAACTTAATCATTTTATTATTTATTTCTAGAATATCAGAATAAGAATATAACTCTCTTATTTGACAGAAAAAGAAGGTGAGATACTACAGGAGTCACACAATTGGATGATGACAGAGTTGAGATGAGATTTCAGGATGTCCAGTTTTCTGTGAAGTTCTCTTTAATATAGCAAACTAGCAAGTCCACTAAAAAAGTTATACGTATAGTGTTAATGTGAAAAAGAATTGTCCTCATCTTGGAAATGCTTGCAAAATCACCCATAAATGAAATAGCATTATATCTGGGATTTGCTTTAAAATCCTTCAGTAAACATTGTGAGGGAAGGCAGATAAATGCAACAAGATTGGCAACATATTCTTAATTATTAAAGCTGGGTTATGGACACATTAGGATTCATCATGTCATTATATTTTTGCTTTAATATTTCTATAATAAATTATAGAAATACAATATTTTATATCAAAATATAAAATACTATTTTTAAAAGTAACATGTATTGGGGACAGTTTATGTAACATAAGATTATGTATAATGTATAGAGTTTAATAATCCATTATAATGACCGTGACCAAAAGTTCTTGTAAAAGATGTCTTCATACTAACAAAAGATTATGTACCTGCTAAAGAGAGTGTACCTGTTTATAATACTGTACACTATCATGTGATAAAATGGGAGATTTTGCTTTTAATAGAAATTTAATTAAGTTTACAAATGTGGAGAATAGAACTTTATTATTTGCACTATATTACATCTGCTGGTTCTCTTAATTTTATCCAACAAAACCAAAAATTGTATGGTAAGGCGTGTATATTCGTGAGTATGTGAGGAAGAGAACAGAATACTTCTTAATATAATTTGATTCTGTAACAAATAATTTGAATGAGTATTTCTAAAACAATTTGACATTCTGAGTTAAAGCTTTAACTTTTAGGGAGAACAAACCAATTAAAAAAATAATTCTTCTACCATCACCCACTCACAGGCACAGACACAGACACAGACACAGACACAGAATGCTGATAGATCATCAGCAGGGGAGCATCAGCGAAATGTATCAAGGGGAGAGATGCTGAGAGTTTGGCTACATATAAATATTTTGGATTTTCCTGAAAGAAAAAAAATGTTTTAAACATCTGCAAACAGGGACCATATGTGTCTTTTGGTCGCATAGTACATATAAGAGCTCATGTAGCAAAAAAACCTAACATATAGAAGCCCCTCCAAAAACATAAAAAAATAATTAACAAACAAAACCCCTTAGATGTTTAGTAAATTAAATAAATAAGCTAGGAAACAAAAAACTATTTGAGAGGTGGGAGAAGATCGTACTGTCCAAATGATTTTGGGGACGATTTTTCTGTGATTCTTCTGTTCCAGAACACAACTGGATAAGAGAGTGACCAAGAATGACTTGCACTTCATGAAATGTAATATACTTCTCTACTAAAGTAATTGGGTAATTAGGCCTAAATCTACTAATGTTCAAACACATCCCCACTGGTTTTGTTTTGTTTTGTTTTGTTTTGTTTTGTTTTGTTTTGTTTTGTTTTTACAAAGACAGCTGGTTTTTGTTACTCTACCCTGAGTATTTTTTCAGCTTTCATATTTCATGAATTTTGTTTCTTAGACATAGGGGGTGATTTACCAAGAAAGGCAGTAGTATACTGAGCATTTGCAAACAATAGTTATTCCTATAAAGGCTTTCTCTGTGTCTCTGAAGCAAGTTTCTGAGCAAATGATTGACATTTTGAAAACATTTTAAGAAAAAAGTCCAGATATAGGGAAATAAAGGTAATGGGGAGCAGGGGGCTTTAGAAAACCTAGCTTGTGCAAGCAGTGTAAACACTTTGAAAAGTATCAAAATAAATGAAGCCAGATGCATGAAAGAGAGACAGAGACAGGGGCGCCTGGGTGGCGCAGTCGGTTAAGCGTCCGACTTCAGCCAGGTCACGATCTCGCGGTCCGTGAGTTCGAGCCCCGCGTCAGGCTCTGGGCTGATGGCTCGGAGCCTGGAGCCTGTTTCCGATTCTGTGTCTCCCTCTCTCTCTGACCCTCCCCCGTTCATGCTCTGTCTCTCTCTGTCCCAAAAATAAATAAAAAACGTTGAAAAATTTAAAAAAAGAGAGACAGAGACAGATGTCAAATCTGAGTTAGAGTTGAGTTACCCATTTGGGAGCCTGGTTTAGATTCATGTTGGTGTGATAGAATAGGGAAAAATATGAAGTCTTGTCTGAGCAAAAGCTAAATGAGTTTGATGTATTTAGGAATTGAGTTTTATTTTGAATAAAATGTCACCTTAACTTCTAAAATGGAGCACTAGAATTTTAGTTTCAAAAGAGAAGACATTCATTTGTTTTTCAGGTGTGCAGTTTGGTGAATACTATATACATTTTGGATACTGGCCCTTTATCCCATATGTCATTTTGCAAATATGTTTTCCCATTCCATTGGTTGCGTTTTAGTTTTGTTGATTGTTTCCTTTGCAGTGCAGAAGCTTTTTATCTTCACGAGGTCCCAATAATTCATTTTTGCTTTTAATTCCCTTGCCTTTGGAGATGTGTCAGGTAAGAAATTGATGCATCTGAAGTCAAAGAGGTTTTTTCCTGCTTTCTCCTCTAGAATTTTGATGGTTTCCTGTCTCACATTCAGGTCCTTCAGCCATTTTGAGTTTATTTTTGTGTATGGTGTAATAAAGTGGCCTAGTTTCATTCTTCTGCATGTTGCTGTCCAGTTCTCCTGGCACCATTTGTTAAAGACACTGTCTTTTTTCCATTGGATCCTCTTTCCTACTTTGTCAAAGATTAGTTAGCCATACATTTGTGGGTCCAATTCTGGGGTCTCTATTCTATTCCATTGGTCTATGTGTCTGCTTTAGTGCCACTACCGTACTTTCTTGATGATTGAGACTTTGTAGTAGAGGGTAAGGTCTGGGATTATGATGCCCCCAGTTTTGGTTTTCTTCTTCAACATTACATTGGCTATTTGTGGTCTTTTGTGGTTCCATACAATTTTTAGGATCATTTGTTCTAGCTTTGAGAAGAATGCTGGACTCTTAAATACTGAGAACAAACTGAGGGTTGATGGGTAGTGCAGGAGAGGTGAAAGTGGGTGATGGGAATTGAGGAGGACACTTTTGGGATGAGTTCTGGGTGTTGTATGGAAACTAATTTGACAATAAATCATATTTTTAAAAAAAGAGAAGATATTCACTCAAAAAATACCCTGTACTTGTAACAGCAAGTGCTCTAAAGCAAGGGTAAGAAAGGGAGTGAAAGAAAGAGAGAGGAAACTGAAGTCCAAACAGAATATAATATTTACAAATAAGATTATACTGGCAGTCAGGGCACCTGGACTCTAACTGCAGTTCTTATGGTAACTTGCTATGTTACTATAGGCAAGTTCTATCCCTCTCTGGGCTTTATTTCTCATTGATTATTTGAGATGGTTTTACTAAATGGTCTTCCAAGCCTTTTTATAATTTTACATTGATAATTAAAGTAATTTGGAATCATTTATTGTAAATTTGCTAAATTTTGACTAATGTTCATTTATAGCTAATAGCAACTAATAAAGCTAATTAAACTAATAAATTAATATTAATTTTAGTTAGAGATTTTTGGTACCATTCTAATAATGTTGATGCTAAATGAGGTTTATACTTGGTTTTGAAACATGCTGAGCACCAATCCTCATTGCCTATGTCTGTTGATAAAAATAGAGAAAGTCTAGGGAATTGGGTAATTTCCTAAATCCAGGAAAATGCACCCTGAAAGTGGCTGATTTGGCGAAATTGTTTACAGAAGCTTCTTTTTCTTCTATGCTCCAAACTTCTCTCCAGGCACTAAAAAAACTTTTTTAATATAATTTGTTGTCAAATTGGCTTACATACAACACCCAGTACTCATCCCACCAAGTGCCCTCCTTAATGCCCATCGTCCATTTTCCCTCCCCCCATCCTGTCCACCCTCAGTTTGTTCTCTGTATTTGAGTTTCTTGTGGCTTGCCTCCCTCCCTCTCTGTTTGTAACTATTTTTCCCCTTCTCTTCCCCCATGGTCTTCTGTTAAGTTTCTCAAGATCTACATATGAGTGAAAACATATGATATCTGCCCTTCTCTGACTGACTTATTACACTCAGATTTATAGTTGAACTTGGTTTGCCTGATCTAGTTGGCTACTTTGCTGTGTCTTTTCATAGGTCCCCAAGATTTATGCAGCTGTTAGGAGATGTTATCAGTGTCTAACTTTCCTTTATGTCTGTAGAGATTGAGGTTTTAAACATACGAATCCATCTATATCAAGATTTTTTTCTGGTCCAACTCTGATGATGTCTTGTTCCAACTTACAGTTTCTCTCTATAACTCTTTGACTGTTACATTATAGCACCTCTTATAACTGGGATAAAGGTCTAAATATGCCAATAAATTTAGTAAGGAAAAGTTAAGCGACAACCTATGAAACCTCAAGTAATAGCTCTTCTTTCAAAGGGCCATTTAATGTGGTACTTGTATCCATGGAGTATAAAGAAAAAAAGTTACCTTTCTAAAGTACTGAAACATTCCTGTACCCAGGTCATTCTCATTTTTCCCACAGTCTTGCTGTGTGATCTCAGAGAGGAGTCAACCTTTCAGGATAAGTGAAGTTCTTTTCTAACATACTGTATGGATAAAAAGCAGATGTGCAACTGTACCTATTTGCCACAAGTGGCATACAAAATAATTTTAGGATATTTATCAATAAGTTTTTAATTTTAATAAATAGTGAATAAATTATTGTTTATAATACTATTATTTTTGCAATTATTATCCCTTTATGTCAGATGTTACTTGCTTTCCAAATGTACAGTAATAAAATATTTACTTTTATTTTGTTGTTTGTTTTATTTACTTATTTTTGAGGTAGAGAGAGAGAAAGTGCACACAAGCAGGGGAGGGGCAGAGAGAGAAAGAGAGAGAGAGAGAGAGAGAGAGAGAGAATTCCAAGCAGGCTCCATGCTGACAGCACAGAGCCCCACATAGGGCTCAAACTCACAAACCATGAGATCATGACCTGAGCCGAAATCAAGAATTGGATGCTTAACTGACTGAGCCACCCAGGCTCCCCTAAAATATTTCCTTTTAAAGGAAATTGAGAAACGTTAAATAAAATAAAGTTTAAATAGATTAAAGAAAAAGATGCATCCTATTATGCATATTAAGTAGTGATATGCAGGTATGGAAAATCGTCAAGAATTACAAGAATGATTGAAATTTGAGAATGCTGGAACAGATAACCTCAAGGTTGCTGTCAGCCCATAGATTCTGTAACTTCATCAATGGTCACTAAAAAGAGAATCATGAATTTATTTTCTCTCCATCTCCTTATTCTCTTTCTTCCACTTGGTGCCATATTTAGTGCTAGGTGTCTGTGGAGTGCTCATTTATTCCAAAAGTATCAGCACTATCTAGGTCATCTTTAGCAAGAGCAATTTACCTACTAAATTAGAAGCTGTCTTACCACACATTGACATTTCTCTTCTTAGAAATTAATATAATAATTTTATAAACAGATACAGTTTTTCAAAAAGTGTCAGAACAGTGAGAGAGATAAACCATAAATTCTCATTTCACCATAAATGTTCATGAAAAATATCATCTGCAGCTAATGGTCATAATAAACTTAAAATAACAGCCTAGACTTTTGGGCTGCATGGTTGTTTCACAAGTTGAGGTATAGGTTCTCTACTATTGCAGGACATGTGCATTATCAATAACATTGTGCTATTTGAACATTCGCAACTCAGAATAAAACCAAAAGAACAAGTTAAATTCCCAAACAAAAAAAAATGTTATGGTTGCCTTGCAAAGGAAATTTCAAATGTCCCTCAAAGAAAGCAACATACCAGGATTAGAATTATGTGAAGTGTGTGTGTGTGTGTGTGTGTGTGTGTGTGTGTACCCTTTGGGGTTTATTCAAACTCAGCTATGTTTGCTTAATTAGTGTGAATGGAACCCTTTAACACTTTGCTCACAAAGCTGTGAGTTTTCACCCATTTCAATATTTATTAAGTTTTTTGGTTTGTTTTTTAGAAAGGTAAATGTCTTTCTTTTGTTTTAGTTTATTTAATATTTTGAGAGAGAGCGAGAGAAAAAGAGAGGGAGTGTTCATAATTGGGGGAGAGGCAGAGAGAGATGGAGAGAGAGAATCCCAAGCAGGCTCTGCACTGAAAGTGTGGGGCTCCAACTCAAGAAATACGAGGTCATAACCTGAGCCAAAGTCAGACCCTTAGCCAACTGAGCTATCCAGGCTCCCCAAGTTTTGTGTTTTTGCTAACTCTTTAGACACTACAAAGTAATGAAGTCATATTTTATGTGGATAGCACCTACATTTCCATTAATGTATTGAGTCTTAGACAACTAAGAAGGTTAAGCAGAGCAGATATTACTGTCTGCACTATAGAGGAAATAAAGTTGAGAACTAGTAGGAGAGGCACATCTCATCCACATTGTACATTAATGACAGAGTAGATAGCATAATTACAGAACCAAGACATTTTGGCCTCTTAGGAAACTCTAGGTTCTATCTAGACCAGGTTGTCACTGAAAGTAGCAGTGACAAAGGGTCCTAGATAACGAGGCAAAGGTAGATGTGGATGTCCTAAGTCCTTCTTTCAATGTTCAGATAGATGTATTTTGAAAGGCATGCATTGTCTCATACTTCTAAGCTATCCTGAGAGTTAAGCATCCTTGGAGGAAGCCATTGTGCTGCTCTAGTGTAAACTGGTAAAAGGAAACCATCTGAAGTTTGTTTATATAAACATAACCTTTGACCTATCTAGTCTGAGAATGCAACTGAATAAATCGTTACACATAATTTTTTTTTCTTCAGGTGAGTAAACCTCTAATTTTCACTTTCAAATACCATTTAACATGGCAATAAACTCCCTTTAAACATTGATAAAGGCAACAGAGTTAAGAACAATGTATTTTTAACTATTTTTCTGTCTTTGATTAATACATATTTCATATTAATAAAAACCAAAAGGGGGAGAAGACAAAGCCATAAATAGAGACTTAGGAATCATCAGTATAGAGGTAGTAATTGAAATCATAAAAGTAGGTGCGTTTACCCAACGTGAGTGGGCAGCTCTAGAAAAGCAATGGACCTTGGGTGTAACCTGGGAAAGAACGATATTTATGGGTTTGGCAGGGGGAGAGTTGTACCAAAAGGAAAACAAAAGCAAACATAGAGGCAGGAAAAAAACCAGGATAGCTATTGGGTTAAAAAAACTTAAGGGAACAAATTTTCAAAAGTGGTGGTGAACAGTGTCAAACATTTTAAAAAGGCCAAGAACAATGAAATGAGGACTTGAGAAAATATCACTTTATGTATTGATTGGGAAGTCACTAGTGACCATTAAAAGAATATTTTTATTAGTATGGGAATACCAGGTTTTAAGAGGGCTTGGAAGATAAGGATATGGTTGTGGTGGGTAAAAGTCATTTATGGGAAAAATTTGAGTGTGAAAGATTATAAAAGCAGAATTGTAACTTTGGTGAAAAATAATTCTGCTATGTTAAATGATACCTTAAAAATCAAAACAGAATGGTAGGTGAGGCAATGGGGTTAATGTAGCTTATATCTGTTTATCTTTAAGTTATAAACAAAAACACCTACGTGTGTGCTTTTTGCACTTGGTTTTAACATAGAGGAAAAGAAAAATGAGCTCATGGGCACTTTACTGTGTCATGGCACTATATATCTCAATATTTCTCCCCTCATTTTCCACTTACATTAATTAGTGCCACCCACTGTGTTCCCTGACTATGGGAAAAATATTTTTATACTTCTTATGGTGTCATTTTTTTTTAATTCGTGGATGTTTCAGTTAGTTCGGTCACTTTTTAAAGAACCTCTATTAACCTCTGTTTCCAAGCTTCTGTGAAAACATGGGGCCCAGGGAAAGAAATAGACAAGTGCTGATGTGACTAATGAATAGTTCAGGAACACAAATAGTCATTTTCAGCTGTTTCCCAATATTTTAAATTTCTTTATTTTAAATGAAATTTATTGTCAAATTGGTTTCCATACAACACCCAGTGCTCCTCCCAACAGGGGGCCTCCTCAATACCCATCACCCACCCTCAACTCCCTCCCACCCCCCAACAGCCCTCAGTTTGTTCTCAGTTTTTAAGAGCCTCTTGTGTTTTGGCTCCCTCCCTCTCTAACCTTTTTTTTTCCTTCCCTTCCCCCATGGTCTTCTGTCCAGTTTTTCAGGATCCACATAAGAGTGAAAACATATGGTATCTGTCTTTCTCTCTGTATTTCACTCAGCATAACACTCTCCAGTTCCATCCACATTGCTACAAAAGGCCATATTTCATTCTTTCTCATTGCCACATAGTATTCCATTGTGTATATAAACCACAATTTCTTTATCCATTCATCAGTTGATGGACATTTAGGCTCTTTCCATAATTTGGCTATTGTTGAAAGTGCTGCTATAAACATTGGGGGAACAAGTGCCCCTATGCATCAGCAGTCCTGTATCCCTTGGGTAAATTCCTAGCAGTGCTATTGCTGGGTCATAAGGTAGATCTATTTTTAATTTTTTGAGGAACCTTCACACTGTTGTCCAGAGTGGCTGCACCAGTTTCCATTCCCATTAACAGTGTAAGAGGGTTCCCGTTTCTCCACATCCTTGCCAGCATCTATAGTCTCCTGATTTGTTCATTATAGCCACTCTGGTGTGAGGTGGTATCTGAGGGTGGTTTTGACTTGTATTTCCCAGATGAGGATTGACGTTGAGCATCTTTTCATGTACCTTTTGGCAATCTGGATGTCTTCTTTAGAGAAGTGTCTATTCATGTCTCTGCCCACTTCTTCACTGGATTATTTGTTTTTTGGGTGTGGAGTTTTGTGAGCTCTTTAGATTTTGGATACTAGCCCTTTGTCTGATATGTCATTTGCAAATATCTTTTACCATTCCATTGGTTACCTTTTAGTTTTGTTGTTTCCTTTGTAGTGCAGAAGCTTTTTATATTCATAAGGTCCCAATAGTTCATTTTGGCTTTTAATTCCCTTGCCTTTGGAGATGTGTCAAGTAAGAAATTGCTGGGGCTGAGGTCAGAGAGGTTTTTTTCCTGCCTTCTTCTCTAGGGATTTCATGGTTTCCTGTCTCACATTCAGGTTCTTTGTCCATTTGGAATTTATTTTTGTGAATGGTGTAAGAAAGTGGTCTAATTTCATTCTTCTGCATGTTGCTGTTCAGTTCTTCCAGCACCATTTTTAAAGAGACTGTCTTTATTCCATTGGATATTCTTCCCTGCTTTGTCCTAGATTAGTTGGCCATACTTTTGTGGGTCTAGTTCTGGAGTTTCTATTCTATTCCATTGGTCTAGGTGTCTGTTTTTGTGCCAATACCATGCTGTTTGGATGATTACAGCTTTGTAGTAGAGGCTAAAGTCTGGGATTGTGATGCCTCACACTTTGGTCTTCTTCAGAATTACTTTGGCTATTAGGGGCCTTTTGTGGTTCCATACAAATTTTAGGATTGCTTGTTCTAGCTTTGAGAAGAATGCTGGTGCAATTTTGATTGGGATTGCATTGAATGTGTAGATAGCTTTGGGAAGTATTGACATTTTAAAAATATTTATTCTTCCAATACATGACCACGGAATCTTTTTCTATTTCTTTATATCTTTCCTCAATTTCCTTCATAAGCTTTCTATAGTTTTCAGCATACAGATCTTTTACATCTCTGGTTAGGTTTATTCCTAGGTATTTTATGCCTCTTAGTGCAATTGGGAGTGGAATCAGTTTCTTTATTTGCTTTCTGTTACTTCCTTGTTAGTGTACAAGAATCCAACTGACTTTTGTACATTGATTTTTTAAACTGCTACTTTGCTGAATTCATGTATAAGTTCTAGCAGACATTTGATGGAGTCTATTGTGTTTTCCATATATAATATCATGTCATCTGCAAAAAAGTGAAAGCTTGACTTCATCTTTGCCAATTTTGATGCCTTTGATTTCCTTTTGTTGTCTGATTGCAGATGCTAGAACTTCCAACACTATGTTAAACAACAGCAGTGAGAGTGGACATCCCTGGCGTATTCCTAATCTCAGGGGGAAAGCTCTCAGTTTTCCCTCATTGAGGATGATATTAACTGTGGGCTTTTCATAAATGTTTTTTTTTTTTTATGTTTAAGTATGTTTCTTCTATCCCAACTTTCTTGAGGGTTTTTATTAAGGAAGGATGCTGAATTTTGTCAAATGCTTTTTCTGCATCCGTTGACAGGATCATATGGTTCTTTTCTTTTCTTTTATTAATGTGATGTATCACATCGATTGGTTTGCGAAAGTTGAACCAGCACTGCAGCCCAGGAAGGAATCCCACTTGATCATGGTGAATCATTCTTTTTATATGCTGTTGAATTCGATTTGCTAGTATCCCGTTGAGAATTTTTGCATCCATATTCATCAGGGATATTGGCCTGTAGTTCTCTTTTTTTGCTGGGTCTATGTCGGGTTTAGTAATCAAAGTAATACTGGCTTCACAGAATGAGTCTGGAAATTTTCCTTCGCTTTCTATTTTTTGGAACAGCTTGAGAAGGATAGGTATTATCTATGCTTTAAAAGTCTGGTAGAATTCCTCTGGGAAGCCATCTGGTCCTGGACTCTTATTTGTTGGGAGATTTTTGATAACTGATTCAATTTCTTCGCTGGTTATGGGTCTGTTCAAGTATTCTATCTCTTCCTGTTTGAGTTTTGGAAGCGTGAGGGTGCTTAGGAATTTGTCCATTTCTTCCAGGTTGTCCAGTTTGTTTGAATATAACTTTTATATTATTTCCTGATAATTGCTTATATTTCTGAGGAATTGGTTGTAATAATTCCATTTTCATTCAATATTTTATCTGTTTAGGTCCTCTTCCTTTTCTTTTTGAGAAAGCTGGCTAGAGGTTTATCAATTTTGTTTATTTTTCCAAAAAAAAACAACTCTTGGTCTCATTGAACTGCTCTACAGATTCTTTTAGATCCTATATTGTTTATTTCTGCTCTGATATTTATTATTTCTATTCTTCTGCTGGGTTTGGGGTGTTTTTTTCTGTTCTGCTTCTATTTCCTTTAGGTGTGCTGTTAGATTTTGTATTTGGGATTTTTCTTGTTTCTTGAGATAGGCCTGGATTGCAATGTTTTTTCCTCTCAGGACTGCCTTTGCTGCATCCCAAAGTGTTTGGATTGTTGTCTTTTCATTTTCATTTGTTTCCATGAATTGTTTTTTAATTTCTTCTCTAATTGCCTGGTTGACCCATTCACTCTTTGGTAGGGTGTTCTTTAACCTCCATGCTTTTGGAGGTTTTCCAGACTTTTTCCTGTGGTTGATTTCAAGCTTCATAGCATTGTGGTCTGAAAGTATGCATGGTATGATCTCAATTCTTTATACTTATGAAGGGCTGTTTTGTGACCCAGTATGTGATCTATCTTGGAGAATGTTCCATGTGCACTCGAGAAGAAAGTATATTCTGTTGCTTTGGGATGCAGAGTTCTAAATATATCTGTCAAGTCCATCTGATTCAATGTATCATTCAGAGCCCTTGTTTCCTTATTGATCCTGTGTCTAAATGATCTATCCATTGGTATTAGTGGAGTATTAAATTTTCCTGGAATTACCACATTCTTATCAATAAAGTTGCTTATGTTTGTGATTGTTTTATATATTTGGAGGCTCCGGTATTCGGCACATAGACATTTATAATTGTTAGTTCTTCCTGATGGATAGACCCTGTAATTATTATATAATGCCCTTCTTCATCTCTTGTCACAGCCTTTAATTTAATGTTTAGTTTGTCTGATATAAGTATGCCTACTCCAGGTTTCTTTTGTCTTCCAGTAGCATGATAGATAGTTCTCCATCCCCTCACTTTCAATCTGAAGGTGACCTCAGGTCTAAAATGAGCCTCTTATAGACAGCAAATAGATGGGTCTTGTTTTGTTTTTATCCATTCTGATACTCTATGTGTTTTGGTTGGAGCATTTAGTCCATTTACCTTCAGTGTTATTATAGAAAGATACGGGTTTAGAGTCATTGTGATATCTGTAGGTTTCATGCTTGTAGTGATGTCTCTGGTACTTTGTGGTCCTTGCAACATTTCACTCACAGAGTCCTCCCTAGGATCTCTTGTAGGGATGGTTTAGTGAGATGAATTCCTTCAGTTTTTGTTTGTTTGGGAAGACCTTTATCTCTCCTTCTATTCTGAATGACAGACTTGCTCGATAAAGGATTCTCGGCTGCAAAGCTTTTCTGCTCATCACATTGAAGATTTCCTGCCATTTCTTTCTGTCCTGCCAAGTTTCAGTAGATAGGTCTGCCACTAGTCGTATGGGTCTCCCTTTATAAGTTATAGCCTGTTTATCCCTAGTTGCCTTCAGAATTTTCTCTTTATCCTTGTATTTTGCCAGTTTCACTATGGTACGTCATATGGAAGATGGATTCACGTTACTTCTGAAGGGAGTTCTCTGTGCCTCTTGGATTTGCATGCCTTTTTCCTTCCCCAGATCAGGGAAGTTCTCAGCTATGATTTGTTCAAGTACACCTTCAGACCCTTTCTCTCTCTCTTCCTCTTTTGGAATTCCTATAATATGGATATTGTTTCATTTGATTGCATCACTTAGTTTTCTAATTCTCCCCTCATTCTCTTGGATTTGTTTATCTCTCTTTTTCTGAGATTCCTCTTTTTCCATAATTTTATCTTCTAATTCACCTATTCTTTCCTCTGCCTCTTCAATCCGTGCTATGGCCACCTCCATTTTATTTTGCACCTCATTTATAGCATTTTTTAGTTCCTTATGACTATTTCTTAGTTCCTGATCTCTGTAGCAACAGATTCTCTGCTGTCCTCTATGCTTTTCTCAAGCTCAGGGATTAATTTTATGACTATTATTCTAAATTCTTGTTCCATATATTGTTTATATCGTTTTTGATCAATTCGTTAGCCGTCACTACTTCCTGGAGTTTCTTTTGAGGAGAGTTCTTCCCTTTCGTCATTTTCAGTAGTCCCTGGGATGGCGTGGAACTGCAGGGCCCTTCCCCTGTGGTGTCTGGAGTAACTTTTGTTGGTGGGCAGGGATGCAGTCAGCCCTGATGTCTGTCCCCAGCCCACCACTGGGGCCACAGTCAGACTGGTGTGTACCTTATCTTCCCCTCTCCCAGGGGCAAGACTCATGGTGGAATGGTGTGGCCCCTGTCTGGGCTACTTGCACACTGTCAGGCTTGTGGTGCTGCTTTGATGGTATCTGACATATTAGCTGGGGTGGATCTGCAAGGTGCACAGGGGCAGTAGGGGCAGGCTCAGCTCACTTTGCCTTTGGCAGTTCCCTGGGGGAGGGTCCCAGCAGCACTGGGAGGGAGGCAGGTCTCTCTGAGTGCTGGATCCACAGACACACAGTGTTGGATGTTTGTGCGGTGCAAGCAATTTCAGTGATGGGAACTGGCTCCCTTTGGGATATCAGCTGGGGGATGGGAGAGGGAGATTTTGCTTGCCAGTGCCTTTGTTCCCTGTCAAGCTGAGCTCTATCTTCCAGGGCTCAACACCTCTCCTTCCTGTTGTCCTCTCACCCTCCCACTCTCCCAGCAGAGCTGTTGACTTATAACATTCCAGATGCTAAGACCTACTGGCTGTCAGAACTCACGGAGTCTGGCCCCTCCACTTTTGCAAGCCAGACTTCAGGGGCTCTGCTTTGCAGGACTGGCTGCCCCTCCACCGCTCCAGCTCCTTCCTGCCCATCCATGTACCACGCACTGCCTCTCTGCCCTTCCTACCCTCTTCCGTTGGCCTGTTGTCTATGCTTGGCTCTGGAGATTCTATTCTGCTTGTCTTGTGGTGGTTTTCTTGGTTATTTAGGCAGATGTGGGTGGAATCTAAGTGAGCAGGAGGACGAGGTGAGCCCAGTGTCCTCCTATGTTGTCATTGTCCCTAAAAGTCTTTAAATTTCTTTATAAGTCAATGGATTTGAATGTCTACACATATACAGTATATGTACTTTATTTTTTTACAGTATTTTTATACAAGCTTTTCTTTTCAGTGCTCAGTAGCAGAGATCTCAAAGTAGCAACCTGTTCATATGAAGACCAGAGAAAGTCTGACTAATACTATTGGCAAGGTCTAAAGTTCTCCTCCAATCTCATACCTTCCCCCTTTCTCCTCTTTGTATTTCCTTGACTTCTTTTTTAGGCTTAATCCCCAAGTTGAATTATAGTCTTTCAATCTCTGCCAGTTTCCATTCTTTTCCTAAGTATGACTGAAATATAAATACATGGAATCTTCCAAACTGTGGTGAAGACCCTACATGGCCTGAGAAGTTGATCAGGTTATATTTCATCATCATCAGTGAGTAGTGTCTCAGAATATAAGGGATACATAAAGACACTAATTTCACTTAGCTTGAGTTTTATAAGTAGAGCCTTATACATTAGTCAGAAAAGTATATTCAGGGTGCCTGGGTGGCTCAGTTGCTTGAGTAACTGACTCTTGATTTTGGCCTAGGTCATGATCCCAGCATTGTGGGATCTGGCCCTGTGTAGGGCTCCATGCTGAGCATGGAGCTTGCTTAACATTCTCTCCTCTCTCTCTCTCTCTCTCTCTCTCTCTCTCTCTCTCTCCTCTCCTGTTCTTATGCTCTTTCTCTCTAAAATAAAAAAATATTAAAATAGTTAAAAAGTATATTCATTTCACATCACTAGTAGTCCTCAAATGCAATTTAATTTTTTTTTAATTTTTATTTATTTTTGAGAGAGAGAGAAACAGAGCATGAGCAGGGGCATGAGAGGGGCAGAGACAGAGGGGGGCACAGAATCTGAAGCAGGCTCCAGGTTCTGAGCTGTCAACACAGAGCTTGATGTGGGGCTGGAACCCATGGTGTATGAGATCATGACCTGAGCTGAAGTCAGATGCTTAACCAACTGAGCCACCCAGGGCCCGCCTCAAACGCAATTTATTGGCACATGTTAGTTGAAACTTATTTCCAATTCAATATCTCAGTAATTTCACTTAATTTCCAAAGTTCCAACCATCTATAAGCCACTGGTTTTGAATTTTAATATTTGTGAAAATTCTTTCTCATATCTGGATAGTTGGTGATATGTTTTAAATGGTGATATTAGACTTAAAATAACTTTCTCATGGTTGCTTAGATAGCCCCAACCTTAATACATTACCATTTAAGGCTCTCCTGTGGTCATTATGTTTTGCAGGAAATATTCTAACCATTTTATCTGGGAAGTTTAAATTGATCAGTTAAGTGCTCATGTATCCATGTTCATATACTATTTATCCTGAGGGCAAATTTCCTTGTTACCTGTCAGGCTCTTTATATCTGCTTATTTAGGTTCATAGCTCACCTACTAGTGCTCAGCGCTTATAATCAAGCCCAAGACTGCACCCAGAAAAAAATGATGTAAGGAATTTCCCTTAGTGCCAGAGATGTTTCTTTGCCCCCTTTACTTAAGTCATGGCTCAATTCTACTGACTTGGATAGCTTACTATTGAGCTTTTATGTTTAACTGTTATATGATACTACCTTTAAAATTCTTCTTTCTTCCTCCTCTTTTATGCCCCAATTTAAATCCCATGAATACATTAAAAAAAAAGAAAAATGCCTCAATAGTTTCTCAGTCATCTATACTTCTTGAAATAAAATAAAACAATATAAATAAGAATTAAGAATTAGATATAATAATAATAATAAAATAATAATAATATTAATAAATAATAACTTGGCCCTTAGACAAGGCCAACTTATTCTAACTACTTCATGCATAGCATCAGAATGGCCTATCTTTAGAGTTGCAGTTTCTTTGTCTAATCCATGATTCTACCATATTTGTGTAGGTGGGTATCCAAAGGAAAATATTGGTAGGTTTAGTTCACACATTTCCAATGGCCCAGAGTCTGCTCACTGAGGTTAAATCTATCTGGAAAAGGAGTATCAAGAAAGGTAACAAACTTTTGCTTGTCAAAAGTCTTGCTAGTTGAAACTATATTCATTTGTAGAGATTCAACTAGCTGTGAAAAGCTTCCTTGATTACAGAAGAATATGAAACACACTGGCTACATAAAGAGTGGCTTAATCTGTCCACATAAAATGGTAATACACCAAATAACTCACCCACAGATATAAATATTGCAGTAAAAACTCAGTTCCAACCAACTCAATAGCAGCTACTGTGTGACCATGTTCTCTTTATGAACCAGAAAATAATAGGAGAAAAAAATTAGAAGTTTTGTTTGGAATATTTTTGTCCAAAAATCATCCTGAACATGTATTTTCTCTTAGTGAGGAAATTCAATCTGTGGAAAAATTGAAATAATGCATTGTTTTAACAGTAACAGGTTAAGGGAGAGGAAGAGACTCTGCTGAGTTCATTGCAAAGAATTCATTTTCTCATCAAATGGTAATTACTTCTCAAACCACACATCCTTTGCCACCAAAAATATCTCTACCACTTAAATTCCCACCCACCTACCCACTGACAAAGAACAGAAACTCACAAAAAGATCTAGATGCTTTGAAGAGAAAACAGTGAGGGTGGATCAGCACCCACTTTTTCCATCTGGGCTTAGAGCACTTCTTTCCATATGCTAACTACATGGTACCAACTTTGAGCAAAGACTTTAGTACCAAACTGCCTAAGGTCAAATCTTGGCTTGACCTCTTATTAGCAATGTGATTTTGGCAAGTCATTTAATACTTATGTCCTCAGTTTCTTCATCTGTATAATGTAATAACAGAATCTATATCATAGAGTAGTTGTGATGATTATATGAGTTTAAATAGTATTTGTTACCACTGTTTTAGGACATAGAACTTCTTACCATGCCCACTTTGTTACCAAGTTTCATCTAAGTTCAGAATATTTGTTTAATTGGTTGCAGTGAATTTCACAGCACTCCTTGATGTGAAGCATGTTTGTATATATGTTGTGTTCAAGTGGGATGTGCATAAACCAGCAAGCTTTGTGCACTGGATGTTCCTAGACCAGTTGACAACTTTACTCTTTATCTTTTGTGCAACAAAAAATTTTAAGATGATTCTTATCCTTTTTTCTCTCTATGGAAGCTTCTACTACAATGTTCTTTTCCAGATTCTCAGCAGGCAAGTGCTTTTAAATGCAATTTCTTTCTCTGATAGTTAGTACCAGTTCAAATTTAAACACAGCCTAGTGGTCTGTGAATGTTATTAGCTTATTTTTTTAGGTTTCCTTAAGTGCCCACACAGACTTGCACATTCCACTACCCTCCTCTACAGGTCCCTAGGGACCCACAGCTCAGTTTCAGAGAGAGAGGAAAGACATGTGCTTTCATTTTGCACTTGTGAAACAGACTAGCAGTGGACGCTATAGCTGCACCCTGCCCCCAAAGGCCAAAGGCAAATAAATAAATAATAAAACAACAAAAATAACTTGCCTCTCCTTTCTTTTCTGATTTTGCTTTATTGCATGTATATCAAATATGTTTCTTTAGCTTTGAAACTACTAAAGGTCTTTCAGGTAATGCTTTATTGCTGTTTTTGAACTCCCTTGTTCTGTTGCACACATAGAGGAAAGTAGATAAGCCATGCCTGTTAGACACATGGTAAAACAGTTCACAGCTGCTGCAACCAAGGCCTATATTTTTGTTTTAATGTGGTTAAGCTGGGAAACTGAAGAGTGGGTGTGTACGGAAACAGCCACTCAAGTGATTAATGAGATGATACATAGAGAAACCCAACTTGTAAAAGGAGTATGCTAATTCCAGCCTCCTCCACAAGTAGCAAACTCTTTGGATTTGTCAAATTGTAATTGGGGCCAAGAAGGCCACATTAAAATTTCCCCTCAAACAGACTCAGGAACTGGGTTGCAAACTTTCCCTTGGCTTAAATGGGTGGGTCTGAGTACTCAGCGCTATAACCAAATTTTGCTATCTTAAGGCTCCAGCTACCTATCTATTTCCACAAAGACACAATCCCTTTCCCCATCATCTTTTGTAAGTGTGGCTGCCCAATTTCTTTGATTGTGCATGGAGCCTTATGTAGTGGGGCATAAGAAAGAATGAAAAGAACATTAACATTGCAGTTAGGAACTGGTTGTCAAGTCTTGGTTCACCCAGTTATTAGCAGCAAGTAATGAGGCTTTACAGCTTGTGAGAGTCAAACTGCCTGGGGTCTTAATTCCAATTCTGCAATTTAGTAGTTGTGTAACCTGGGGAAAACTACTTAATATTTTTAACTTCAGTCTATTTTCTTATCTATTAAATAGTTATAGTAATACGTCCTTTATATCATAGGGTCACATGAGAATTTAATGAAATAATACATAAAACTAGTCTAAGGAAAGATAATACAATTTTAACAAATGTTATATACCACCGCCATAACCACCATTATCATCAAGTCTATATTACTCTCCAGGGGAAATGAAATAAATTTCATTCTCACTTGTAGACTTTTCTATAAAATGACCATCATGACTTAAGAATATTGAGAAAAATCCCAAAATTTACTAATTCTAACCAAATATGATAGTCATATAATTTGAAGGGTAATAATAAATACAGAAGATAGCAAGTGACTAAATGCCCCATTTGAGGCCCCTTTTCTATGTTGAAATTAATTCTAAAAGTGAGAAGACAAGTATTTACTTTCTAGCTACTCCTGAGTAAACTAATCCTAGTTCTCCCTTTCACTGGCATTTCTTCAACTATTTACGCATTGTTACTCACTAGATGTGTTCAGAGTATCAACCTTGTTGTCCTAGAGCATACACAACTTGGATAACACGTGTGTGTGTGTGTGTGTGTGTGTGTGTGTGTTTCTTTTTCTTTTTTTTTTTTTTTGGCATGATATACTATCAGAGAGAGATATGGGATGGATTGTTGTTCATGTAGTTTGATTAGCTATGCCCTATATTTTCTGTGGGATCTCAAAGGAAATTGAAAATCTGGGGTGTTATTCTTGGTTGCATTTTTAACACAATTTTAGCTTTTCTCTGTAGCCTGTTTCCACAAGCATGGTTAGGTGACAGTTTCAAAGGCCTTGGAATTAAACTCTAATATTATAGTTTTCTATAGTCTGTGGGATGAGGTTTGAAGACTATCCACCTTTTATTTTTCCTTGTGTGTTTCTAATATACTTTTTCTAAACCATAATTAGCTAAATGTGTGTGGAGTTATGTTTCAATGTTTAAATTAAATGAAACTTTAGTCACTTAAAGCTCCTGAAAAATGTCACCTATCATCCTCATGATTACTCACAGAACCAACACTGTAGAGCAAGGCATCACTTGCCACTGTTTTTTTAGTCAAACCTTTGCACCTCTCCAGCAGAGTTGGTGGGGGAGCAGTAACTGTATTCTATGGTTCTTCAGAAAGCCCAGGGACCATGATGGTTTTTTGTTTTTTGACAAATCTGCCATTGTGGAGTGCTTCACAGAGATCATTGCAATTACTTCCATTTAAAAAAGTTACCTGACAGGAAACCTATCCACATGTTCCTGAATAGCTACAAAGACATGTTAGCAATGTTTTGGAGGAAGGAATTGTTTTCCCATCCCCAACATATTTCATCTGCTTCTGGAGAATATTTCTGGCTCCAAGGAAAATAAAATGCATTTAATTACCTATGAAGACATCTTCTGGAATGTTAGGAATAAAAAATGACTGAGTTAAGTCCACTGTCTCACTCCTGTTACACACATATACAACCCATTGGGAGAACTTCCTATGGTAACAATTTGTTAAACTGCCAAAATTTTATTCATGTCTGAGAGAGTAAACTAATAATGCCTACCTTTGGATGATAATTTTTATGTCTTTCTTGCACACATAGATTTGTATGCATACACACACATACTGTTTCAACAAAAAGGAGGGCAAGTATTATTTCAATTATTTTACACAGAAGGGAACTAAAATCAAAACAAATTTGGAAAATTGCCTAAGATCATACAGTTAATAGAGAAATAGAATTAGACCAATTAGGGTGGGAAAACTCTTATGTCAAGTCTCATTGTCTTTTTTATCCCTGAGGATAACAAGTGAAAACTTAGTGACTTAAAGCATAGACTAAGGGTGAGGGGAACAAGTAAATAAGAATAGGAAAAAACACAGAAAGAAAGAGGCGTATGCATTGAGGGTTAAAAGGTCAATTACCATGGCCTCAGAGCTGTCTCTCTCTGGCATTTAGATGCATATTTCAGCTATGTCAAAGGCTAACCTATTAAGGAAGAATCTTCACAAACCTAACATTCCTTAGATGTAATTTTTTTAATAGCAAGAAAATTTCTTCAGCATATTTTCTAATTCATAAAGTAAATAAAATTATATTTCATTTCAATCCCCTTCAATTTTGGGGAAACTTCTACTTAATATGCAGGTTGCCCCATTATTAAAGAACTACTTGTAATTTCTATATTTTAAACAGATATCCATCTGTACCTAATTTCCACTTATTTGTCTTATTTTTCCCTTTTCTTACATTTAAGAATTAGTTTCTTTCATTCTTACACATGACAGCCATTTTTCTTTCTGAAGACAGCCAGCATGTTTTTCCCTCCCCTTCTCCAGGGTTGTTTTTCACTTTCCTAGGATATTCATCCCTAGTTTCATCGCATATTCTTCATTAGTCATGCTTTTCAGCCTCTAGCTGCATTTGTCGTCTTCCTCTGGGTACTTCAATTTATTTAAGTCTGTTCTAAAAATGTGATTTCGAAAACTCATCTGATCAATGTGTATTAGAACAAAAACGACACCTTCCTAATTCTGGAAAATTTATATTTCTTAATGTATTAAAGAGTTCTGCTACCTTATGGATAACCATACTAAACTGTGGAGTTAATGTAGTTAATGTAGTTAGGCTTCTGTGTCTTAAACACAGCCTTCTGTGTTTAAGGCTAGAAGACACTAGCCTTCTGTGTCTTAAACATGAATTTTCATGATGTCAGGTCTCTTTATATCTGACTTGCATAATTATCTTATTGAACTTAAATGCAAATTTATAATATTTTTTTTGTTTTACCAAGTGTTTCACAATATTTAAATGAATTCTAAATCATTTGGATCCTATTTTACAAATAGTTCTAATGAGCATTGTTATTACAGAATATTAGAAACATTGTATTAGAATAGGGAAAGGAGAGTAAATACTAGCATAGGATAAATAAATTACAGCTGACCAAAACAACAATCTAAAAAATGAAAACAAGAATGAAAAAAAGGAATGTTAGTCCAGAAGCACTCACTATAAGGGCAAACAGACCTACACACCTCATGAGAATTTTACTATATCTACTAGACTACACAGTAAAAGACCCGAGCTATTAGAACACTCTTCTCTCACGTTAACTATCCTCTACTTAATAAGACAGGCACATAACGATTTTTAGAAACAGCTCTATTAAAATATCTTTTGATATTTGTGGTGGGTTGAATGATGTTTCCCACCAAAAGATATGCCCATGCTGTAATTCTTAGAAACTGTGAATGCTACCTTATTTGGAAAACAAGTCATTGCACATGTGATTAAGAATGTTGAGATGAAGACAATATCCTGAATTATCTGGATGGGCCCTAAATCCAATGACAAGTATCCTTACAAGATAAAAGAGGGAAAGATATAAACACACAGAGAAGACATTATGAAGATGGATGCAGATATATGAGTAGCAATGGAAGAAGGCAAAGAATGCCAATAATTGCCAGCAGCCACCAAAAACTAGGAGAGAAGAATGGAATGGATTCTCCTCCAGAGCCTTGGGAAAAAGCACAGCGGCCTTGCCAACACCAATTTTGGGCTTGTGAGCTCTAGAACTAATGAGAGAATAAATTTCTATTGTTTTAAGCTACACAGGTTATGGTAGTTTGTTACTCCAAGCATAGAAAATTTATACAGGGTTTAAAGTGCCAAGTATCATAACCTGGAAAGTTTATCTGCATGGAAATTATTAAAAACTGGAAAAATGATGTATTGTGAGTAAAATTCAAATCAAATAAAATAACATGCATTATAAAACCTGAACAACATTGTATCATTAATAATGTTTTCGACATTAAATTGCATTTACTCAACATGTATTGAAAAAATATTTATTCATCCATCCAGTTATCTACCCATCCTTCCATCCATCCATCAAACAATCATCCATCCATCCATACATACATACATACATACATTTAGCCTACCAGCCAGCCAACATTTATCTAACAATTACTGAGTTCAACCTTAAATTAACATCACAGTATGAGTTCCTTCATCAATGCTTTTAAACACAGGCACATTTTATTATGATAATTTTAATCACCCAGATATTTGCAGTCATCCAGATATCGAGGATCATGAAGTAAAGTAATCTGAATGATAAACTAAAGTTTTTTTTCATTTCTTACGTATGTGTTGATATATTATAAATGCAGCCAAAATCTAAAACAGCCCAAAATGCAGTTGAGAGTGAAGCAGAAGTAATCATGTTTTAAATATAACATACAAGATAAACATGTGTCTTGGACTTTCTCAATTATTGTGAATCCTCCAGGGAGTGGGAGGAAGTGTATATTATGCCTCATCTTGCAGCAATTTCTTTTTTTAGTTATTTGGTTTGTTTTGAATATTAAGTTTGCTTCACTTACAATATGCTTTTTACTTAAAAATAAGATTGATCATTTTTGGCCAACTTATAGTGCATGAATTGCAAAAGATGTAAACATTATTGCTACCCGAGTTCAGGATGACACTGGTAATAAATAAGCTTTATTCATCTTTTTATTTTTCTACGGATGAAATACATGGCAAGTCTTCTTCAAACATGAAGCTAGCTGTCTCTGAGTAGTTGGCCAGCGACTGCCCATGAAAAAGTTTTATCAATCCAAAACAAAATGAGAAAACCAGGACAATGTGACAAGTGGTTTATAAGGTTGAAAGAATTTAACTTAAAGACATTTCTCATATTCTCTATCTTCCTAGTTGTTGGTGTTAGTTGATAATAATTTATTGTTTTTATTTTTTTAAACATTTATTTACTTTTGAGAGACAAAGATAAACAAAGCATGAGCGGGGGAGGGGGAGTGAGGGAAGGAGACACAGAGTCCGAAGCAGGCTCCAGACTCTGAGCTGTCAGCACAGAACCGGACCTGGAGCTGGAACCCGCGAACCTTGATATCATGACCTGAGCCAAAGTTGACTGAGCCACCCAGGCGCCCCATAATTTATTGTTTTTAACCTCTTAACTTGACAAAATATGGGCAAAACTATAAAAATACCCACTTTTTATATGTACAAGTTTATGAAATAAAAAAGGGAGTTGTTGGTATAAAGAAAGAATGATGATTTCAGAATCAAAAAACCTAGTTTTAATGCCAGTTCTATTACTTGCTATTCAAGTGACAACTTTAGGTGAGTTCTTTACTTTCCTAGAGCCTTAGTTTCATCATATGTGTATGGGATAATCACCAGTATACTATCTACATAGTTTTTTTTTTCTTTTTTGAGGCTAATATGACAGAACCTCTGAGAAAGCATTTCATGGATAATAAAGTGCTAAGAACAAGGGGATTTATTTTATATAACATTTTATATAACATTTTATATAACAAAATTAATGAAGGAAACTCTGCGATGTAGTCAAGTGATTTTATAGTTACAAGAAGATGTTTCTGTTTTCTAAATGCTCAATGAGCCTATATTCTGAAAAGACCACCAAAATATTAGTTCTTGTAAGTGTCTTAGGAATCTGTTGCTCATTATATCAACCAAAAATCAGCCTACCAGATAAAGCCATGTGTCAATAAGTAGTATCCACCGCAGAGAGTTATAAGGATTTATGTAGATGCTCAAATCCAGCTAAAGTCGGTGTTCCCACGTCTAGCACATTTTCAGACATTTAGAAGAGGCTCAAAAAATAGTTATGCAAGGAATAAATGGGGGAGACAAACAGATCATTAATTCTGAAAAGAAATCAGTAACTTTATAAGTAATACTACAGTTGACTTTTTAGTTGTTTTTAGTGTATTGCCAAAATTGTGCAACAATAACTGCTAACTCCAGAACTTTTTCATCACCCAAAAAAGAAAATTCATACCCATTAATAGTCATTCCCCATTCCCTCACACACTTCTGAAACCACTAATCTACTTTTTGCTTTATCATACTTGCCTATTCTGGATATTTTGTATAACTGGACTCCTATTTTCAGACTGGTTTATCTCACTAGGCATTTTGTTTTCAAAATTCACCCATATTTCAGTATGTAGCAAGTATGTAGCAGTATGTCATTCCTTTTCATTGTCAAATAACATTATATTGTATGGATATACTACATTTTGTTTATCCATTCATCAGTTAATGGGCATTTGGGTTATCTCTGCTTTTTGACTCATGAATAATATTGATTTAAATTCATGTATAAATTTTTGTGTGAATATGTTTTCAGTTGTCTTTTGTACATAATCTAGGTGTGAAATTCCTTGGTTGTATAGTAATTTGATGTGTAACTTTTTGAGGAACTCAAGAGTTGTTTTCCAAAGTATTTGCATCATTTTACATTCCCACTGGTAATGTATGAGGGTTCTGATATCTTCACATCCTTGAAAACACTTGCTATTCTCATTTTTTATTATAACCATCTGGGGGTATTATGTCGTATCTTGAGATTTCAGTTTATCTTTCCAAATGACTAACAATATTGAACACTGCTTCCATATGCTTTTTGGTCATTTGCATATCTTTATTGGAGAAATGTTTATTCATATAATTGGCCCATTTTATTTATTTATTATTTATTTATTTATTTATTTATCTCAAGTTAGTTAATATACAGTGTAGTCTTGGTTTTAGGAGTAGAATCCAGTGATTCATCACTTACATATAACGCTCAGGGCTCATCCCAACAAGTGCTCTTCTTAAGGCCCATCACCCATTTCCCCACTCCCTCACCCTGCCACCAACCCTCAGTCTTTTCTCTGTATTTGAGTATCTTATGGTTTGCCTCCTTATCTGTTTTTATCTTATTTTTCCTTCCCTTCCCCTATGATCATATGTTAAGTTTCTCAAATTCCACATGAGTGAAATCATGTGATATGTTTTTTTCAAATGACTTATTTTGCTTAACATAATACCCTCCAGCTCCATCCGTGTTGCTGCAAACTGCCAGTTTTCATTATTTTTTCATCACTTAGTAGTATTCCACTGTGTGTGTGTGTGTGTGTGTGTGTGTGTGTGTGACATCTTCTTAATCCATTCATCAGTTAATGGATGTTTCGGTTCTTTCCATAATTTGGCTATTGTTGATAGCACTGCTATAAACATTGGAGTGCAAGTGCCCCTTCCAATCAGCATTTTTGTATCATTTGGATAAATTCCTAGTCGTGCAATTGGTTTGTTGTAGGGTAGTTCTATTTTTAGTTTTTTGAGGAACCCCCACACTTTTTTTCCGGAGTGGCTGCACCACTTTACATTCCCAACAGTGCAAGAGGGCTCCCATTTCTCCACATCCTTGTCTTCATCTGTTGTCTCCTAAGCGGTAATTTTAATGTTTATTAACTTTTGAGAGAGAGGCAGACAGACAGAGACAGAGAGTGAGCAGGGGAGAAGCAGAAAGAGAGGGAGACCCAGAATCCAAAGCAGGTTCCAGGCTCTGAGCTGTCAACACAGAGTCTGATGTGAGGCTTGAACCCACCAGCTGCAAGATCATGACCTGAGCCAAAATCTAATGCTTAACCAACTGAGCCACCGGACTGCCCCCTGATTTTTAATTTTAGCCATTCTGACCAGTGCAAGGTGATAGCTCATCATGATTTTTATTTGTATTTCCTTGATGATGAGTGATGTTGAGCATCTTTTCATGTGTCTGTTGGCCATCTGGATGTCTTCCTTGGAAAAGTGTCTATTCATGTCTTCTGCCCATTTATTCACTGTATTATTTGTTTTTTTGGTGTTGAATTTGAAAAGTTCTTTATAGATTTTTGATACTGACCCTTTATCTGATTGTCATTTGCAAATATTTTCTCCCATTCCATTGGTTCCTTTGGTTTGTTGCTTGTTTTCTTTGCTGTGCAAAAGCTTTTTATCTTGATGAGGGCCCAATAGTTCACTTTTGCTTTTATTTCCCTTGCCTTCTGAGACATGTCAAGTAAGAAGTTGCTGCGACCAAAGTCAAAGAGGTTTCTGCCTGTTTTCTCCTGTCATACTTTTGATGGTTTCATTTCTCACAATTAGGTATTTCATCCATATTTTTACACCATAAACAGAAATAATTCAAAATGGATGAAAGACCTAACTGGCACATTTTAAATGGGCTACTATATGTTTTGTTATTGAGATATAAAGATATTTAAATATTTGGGAACTAATCATTTCTTAGATATATGATTTGTCAGTATTATCTTCCACTGTTTGGATTGCCTTTTCACTTTCCTGATACTTTCCTTCAAGGTACAAATGTTTGAATTTTGATGAAATATAATCTATATATTTTTTTCTTGTTTATTTGATGTCATATTGAAGAAACTATTGTCTATACTACATCAAAAGCATTCACTCCCATGCTTTTTTTCTACTAGTTTTACGATTGTAGATCATACATTTAAATGTTCCAGGGGAAGATGGCAGTGTAGGAGGATGCTGGGCTCACCGCGTCCTACTGGTCACTTAGATTCCACCTACACCTGCCTAAATAACCCAGAAAACTGCCAGAAGACTAGCAGAATGGAGTCTCTGGAGCCAAGCACAGATGAGAGGCCCACGGAAGAGGGTAGGAAGGGTGGAAAGGCAGTGCGTGCTACACGGACTGGCGGGAGGGAGCCAGGGTAGAAGGGCAGCCCACCGGCCAAGCAGAGCCCCCGAGTCTGGCTGGCAAAAGTGGAGGGGCCAGATAGAGTGTGTTCTGACAGCAAGTGGGACTTGACATCTGGAAGGTTATAAGCTAACAGCTCTGCTCAGAGAATGGGAGGGCTGGAGGACAACGGGAGGGAGAGCTGTTGAGCCCTGGATGACAGAGCTCAGCTTGGCGGGGAACAAAGGTACTTGCCAGTGCCATCTCCCTCGCCCATCCCCCAGCCAAAATCTCAAAGGGAACCAGTTCCTTCCAGGGAACTTGATTGCACCGCACAAACACCCAACACTGCTTCTGCGGATCCATCCCTCCAGTGGCGGGTCTGACTCCCTCTCTGTGCCACAGGGCCCCTCCCAAAGCAGATCTGAAGGAGAAGTGAGCTAAGCCTGCCCCTCCTGGCCCCATGCACTTTGCCTATCCACCCCAGCTAATACGCCATATCCCAGCACCACAAGCCTGACAGTGTGCAAGTAGCCTAGATGGGCCACACCACCCCACAGTGAATCCTGCCCCTAGGAGAGGGGAAGAGAAGGTACACACCACTCTGACGGTGGCCCCAGCAGTGGGTTGGGGGCAAACATCAGGTCTGACTGCGGCCTTGTCTGCCAACTCCAGTTATTCAAGACACCACAGGGGAAGTGCCCTGCAGGTCCACACCACTCCAGGGACTATCCAAAATGACCAAACAGAAGAATTCCCCTCAAAAGAATCTTCAGGAAATAACAACAGCTAATGAACTGATCAAAAAGAAATTAAACAATATAACAGAAAGTGAATTTAGAATAATAGTCATAAAATTAATCGCTAGGCTTGAAAAGAGTATAGAGGACAGCAGAGAATCTATTGCTACAGATATCAAGGGACTAAGGAATAGTCAGGAGGAGCTAAAAAATTCTATAAACGAGCTGCAAATTAAATGGAAATGATCATGGCTCCGATTGAAGAGGCAGAGGAGAGAATAGGTGAACTAGAAGATAAAATTATGGAAAAGGGGAAGCTGAGAAAAAGAGAGATAAAAAAATCCAGGAGTATGAGGGGAAAATTAGAGAACTAAGTGATGCACTAAAAAGAAATAATCTACGCATAATTGGTATTCCAGAGGAGGAAGAGAGAGGGAAAGAGGCTGAAGGTGTACTTGAAGAAATAATAGCTAAGAACTTCCCTGAACTGGGGAAGGAAAAAAGGCATTGAAATCCAAGAGGCACAGAGAACTCCCTTCAGACGGAACTTGAATCAATCTTCTGCATGACATATCATAGTGAAACTGGCAAGGATAAAGAGAAAATTCTGAAAGCAGCAAGGGATAAACGTGCCATAACATATAAAGGGAGACCTATAAGACTCGTGACTGATCTCTCTTCTGAAACTTGGCAGGCCAGAAAGGAATGGCAGGAGATCTTCAATGTGATGAACAGAAAAAAATATGCAGCCGAGAATCCTTTATCCAGCAAGTCTGTCATTTAGAATAGAAGGAGAGATAAAGGTCTTCTCAAACAAACAAAAACTGAAGGAATTCGTCACCACCAAACCAGCCCTACAAGAGATCCTAAGGGGGTTCCTGTGAGACAAAGTACCAGAGACATCTCTACAAGCATAAAACATACAGATATCACAATGACGCTAAACCCATATCATTCTATAATAACACTGAATGTAAATGGACTAAATGCGACAACCAAAAGACATAGGGTGTCAGAATGGATAAAAAAAACAAGACTCATCTACTTGCTGTATACAAGAGACTCATTTTAGACCTGAGGACACCTTCAGATTGAGAGTGAGGGGATGGAGAAATATTTATCATGCTACTGGAAGCCAAAAGAAAGTTGGAGTAGCCATACTCATATCAGACGAACTGGACTTTAAATTAAAGGCTGTAACAAGAGATGAAGAAGGGCATTATATAATAATTACAGGGTCTATCCATCAGGAAGAGCTAACAATTATAAATGTCTATGCACCGAATACGGGAGCCCCCAAATATATAAAACAATTACTCACAAACATAAGCAACCTTATTGATAAGAATGTGGTAATTGCAGGGGACTTTAACACTCCACTTACAGAAATGGATAGATCAGCTAGACACACGGTCAAAAAAGAAACAAGGGCCCTGAATGATACATTGGATCAGATGGACTTGACAGATATATTTAGAACTCTGCATCCCAAAGCAACAGAACATACTCTCTTCTCGAGTGCACATGGAACATTCTGCAAGATAGATTATATACTGGGTCACAAAACAGCCCTTCATAAGTATGCAAGAATTGAGATCATACCATGCATACTTTCAGACCACAATGCTATGAAACTTGAAATCAACCACAGGAAAAAGTCTGGAAAACATCCGAAAGCATGGAGGTTAAATTTTTTTTTTACCGTTTATTTATTTTTGAGACAGAGAGAGACAGAGCATGAACAGGGGAGGAGCAGAGAGAGAGGGAGACACAGAATCTGAAACAGGCTCCAGGCTCTGAGCTGTCAGCACAGAGCCCGACGTGGGGCTCAAACCCACGGACCATGAGATCATGACCTGAGCCGAAGTCGGACGCTTAACCTACCAAGCCACCCAGGCGCCCCATGGAGGTTAAAGAACACCCTACTAAAGAATGAATGGGCCAACCAGGCAATTAGAAAAGAAATTAAAAAATATATGGAAACAAATGAAAATGAAAAGACAACAATCCAAATTCTTTGGGATGCAGCGAAGGCAGTCCTGAGAGGAAAATACATTGCAATCCAGGCCTATCTCAAGGAACAAGACAAATCCGAAATACAAAATCTAACAGCACACCTAAAGGAAATAGAAGCAGAACAGGAAAGGCAGCCTAAACCCAGCAGAAGAAGAGAAATATTAAAGATCAGAGCAGAAATAAATGATATAGGATCTAAAACAATCTGTAGAGCAAATCAATGAAAGGAAGAGTTGGTTTTTTGAAAAAATAAACAAAATTGACAAACCTCTAGCCAGGCTTCTCAAAAAGAAAAGGGAGATGACCCAAATAGATAAGATCATGAATGAAAATGGAATTATTACAACCAATCCATCAGAGATACAAGCAATTATCAAGGAATACTATGAAAAATTATATGCCAACAAACTGGACAACCTGGAAGAAATGGACAAATTCCTAAATACCCACACGTTCCAAAACTCACTCAGGAGGAAATATAAAGCTTGAACAGACCCATAGCCAGTGAAGAAATTGAATCAGTTATCAAAAATCTCCCAACATAAAGAGTCCAGGACCAGATGGCTTCCCAGGGGAGTTCTACAAGCCGCTTAAAGCAGAGATAATACCTATCCTTCTCAAGCTATTCCCAAAAGTGGAAAGGGAAGGAAAACTTCCAGACTCATTCTATGAAGCCAGTATTACTTTGATTCCTAAACCAGACAGAGATCCAGTAAAAAAAAAGAGAACTACAGGCTAATATCCCTGATGAATATGGATGCAAAAATTCTCAATAAGATACTAGCAAATCGAATTCAACAGCTAATAAAAAGAATTATTCACCATGATCAAGTGGGATTCATTCCTGGGATGCAGGGCTGGTTCAACATTCGCAAATCAATCAATGTGATACATCACATTAATAAAAGAAAAGATAAGAACCATATGATCCTGTCAATCGATGCAGAAAAGGCCTTTGACAAAATCCAGCACCCTTTCTTAATAAAAACGCTTCAGAAAGTTGGGACAGAAGGAACATACTTAAAGATCATAAAAGCCATTTATGAAAAGCCTACAGCTAACATCATCCTCAACGGGGAACAACTGAGAGCTTTTTCCCTGAGATCAGGAAGGATGCCCACTCTCACCGCTGTTGTTTCACATAGTGTTGGAAGTGCTAGCATCAGCAATCAGACAACAAAAGGAAATCAAAGGCATCAAAATTGGCAAAGATGAAGTCAAGCTTTCGCTTTTTGCAGATGACATGATATTATACATGGAAAATCCGATAGACTCCACCAGAAGTCTGCTAGAACGGATACATGAATTTAGCAAAGTTGCAGGATACAAAATCAATGTACAGAAATCAGTTGCATTCTTATACACTAACAATGAAGCAACAGAAAGACAAATGAAGAAACTGATCCCATTCACAATTGCACCAAGAAGCATAAAATACCTAGGAATAAATCTAACCAAAAGAGTAAAAGATCTGTATGCTGAAATCTATAGAAAGCTTATGAAGGAAATTGAAAAAGATATAAAGAAATGGAAAAACATTCCATGCTGTTGGATTGGAAGAATAAATATTGTCAAAATTTCAATACTACCCAAAGAAATGTACACATTGAATGCAATCCCAATCAAAATTGCACCAGCATTCTTCTCGAAACTAAAACAAGCAATCCTAAAATTCATATGGAACCACAAAAGGCCCCAAATGGCCAAAGTAATTTTGAAGAAGACCAAAGCTGGAGGCATCACAATCCCAGACTATAGCCTCTACTACAAAGCTGTAATCATCAATACAGCATGGTATTGGCACAACAACAGACACATAGACCAATGGAATAGAATAGAAACCCCAGAACTAGACCCACAAACATATGGCCAACTCATCTTTGACAAAGGAGGAAAGAATATCCAATGGAAATAAGACAGTCTCTTTAACAAATGGTGCTGGGAGAAGTGGGCAGCAACATGCAGAAGGTTGGAACTAGACCACTTTCTCACACCATTCAGAAAGATAAACTCAAAATGTATAAAGGACCTGAATGTCAGACAGGAAACCATCAAAACCCTAGAGGAGAAAGGAGGAAAAGACCTATTATCTTTTTTTATAGTTGTTATAATTTCTTTTCTTTTCTTTTCTTTTCTTTTCTTTTCTTTTCTTTTCTCTTTTCTTTTCTTTTCTTTTCTTTTCTTTTCTTTTCTTTCTTTCCATCCTTTTCTTTCTTTCTTTCTTTCTTTCTTTCTTTCTTTCTTTCTTTCATATGAAATATTCTGTCAAATTGATTTCTATACAATTCCCAGTACTCATACCAACAGGTGCTTTCCTCAATAACCATCCCCACTTTCCCCTCCCTCCTACCCCCAATCAACCCTCAGTTTATTCTCAGTTTTTAAGAGTTTATTATCGTTTGCCTCCTTCCCTCTCTGTAACATTTTTTTTCCCTTCCACTCCCCCATGGTCATCAGTTAAGCTTCGCATGATCCAAATAAGAGTGAAAACATATGGTATCTGTCTTTCTCTGCATGACTTATTTCACTTAGCATAACACTTCCCACTTCCACTACGTTGCTACAAAGGGCCATATTTCATTCTTTCTCAAGGCCAAGTAGTATTCCATTATATATATAAACCACAACTTCTTTATGATTCATCAGTTGATGGACATTTAGGCTCTTTCCATAATTTGGCTATTGTTGAAAGTGCTGCTATAAACATTGGGGTACAAGTGCCCCTTTGCATCAGCACTCCTGTATCCCTTGGGTAAATTCCTAGCAGTGCTATTGCTGGGTCATAGAGTAGATCTGTTTTTAATTTTTTGAGGAATCTCCACACTGTTTTCCAGAGTGCCTGCACAAGTTTCCATTCCCATCCCAGTGCAAGAGAGTTCCAATTTCTCCACATCATCTACAGCATATATAGTCTCCTGATTTGTTAATTTTAGCCACTCTGACTGGCATGAGGTGATATCTCAGTGTGGTTTTGATTTGTATTTCCAGATGAGGAGTGACGTTGAACATCTTTTCATGTGTTTGTTGGCCATCTGGATGTCTTCTTTAGACCAGCGTTTATTCATGTCTTCTGCCCATTTCTTCACTGGATTATTTGTTTTTTGGGTGTGGGGTTTTGGGAGTTCTTTTAGATTTTGGATACTAGCCCTTAGTCTGATATGTCATTTGCAAATATCTTTTCCCATTCCGTCGGTTGCCATTTAGTTTTGTTGATTGTTTCCTTTGCAGTGAAGAAGTTTTTATCTTCATGAGGTCCCAATAGTTCATCTTTGCTTTTAATTCCCTTACCTTTGGAGATGCGTCAAGTAAAAAACTGCTGCGGATGAGGTCAGAGAGGTTTTTTCCTTCTTTCTCTTCTAAGGTTCTGATGTTTACCTGTCTCATATTCAGGTCCTTCATTCATTTTGAGTTTCTTTTTGTGTACGGTGTAAGCAAGTGGTCTAGTTTCATTCTTCTGCATGTGGCTGTCCAGTTCTCCCAGCACCCTTTGTTAAAGAGACTTTTTTCCATTGGATGTTCTTTCCTGCTTTGTCAAAGGTTAGTTGGCCATAGTTTTGTAGGCCTAATTCTAAAGTCTCTGTTCTATTACATTGGTCTCTGTGTCTGTTTTTGTGCCAATACAATACTGTCTTGATGATTACAGCTTTGTAGTAGAGGCTAAAGTCTGGGATTGTGATGCCTCCCGCTTTGGTCTTCTTCTTTAAAATTACATTGGCTATTCTGGGCCTTTGTGGTTCCATACAAATTTTAGGATTGCTTGTTCTAGCTTTGAGAAGAATGCTGGTGCAGTTTTCATTGGGATTGCATTGAATTTGTAGATTTCTTTGGGTAGTAATGACATTTTAAAAATATTTATTCTTCCAATCCATGAGCACGGAATGTTTCTCCTTTTCTTTGTATCTTCTTCAATTTTTTTCATAAGCTTTCTATAGTTTTGAGCATACAAATCTTTTACATCTTTGGTTAGGTTTATTCCTAGGTATTGTATGCTTCTTTGTGCAATTGTGAATGAGATCAGTTTCTTTATTTGTCTTTCTGTTGCTTCATTGTTAGTGTATAGGAATGCAACTGATTTCTGTACATTGATTTTGTATCCTGCAACCTTGCTGAATTCATGTATCAGTTCTAGTAGACTTTTGGTGGAGTCTATCAGGTTTTCCATGTAGCGTATTATGTCATCTGCAAAAACTGAAAGCTTGACTTCATCTTTGCCAATTTTGATGCATTTGAATTCTTTTTGTTGTGTGGTTGCTGATGGTAGCACTTCCAACACTATTTTAAACAACAGCGGTGAGAGTAGACATCCCTGTCTTGCTCCTAATCTCAGGGGGAAAGCTCTCAGTTTTTCCCCATTGAGGATGAAATTAGCTGTGGGCTTTTCATAAATGGCTTTGATAATGCTTAAGTGTGTTTCTTCTATCCCGACTTTCTTGATGATTTTATTAAGTAAGGATGCTGAATTTTGTGTCTTTTTCTGCATCGATTGACAGAATCATATGTTTCTTTTCTTTTCTTTGATTAATGTGATTTATCACATTGATTGATTTGCACATGTTGAACCAGCCCTGCAGCCCTGGAAGGAATCCCACTTGATCATGGTGAATAATTCTTTTTATATGCTGTTGAATTCAATTTGCTAGTATCTTGTTGAGAAGTTTTGCATCCATATTCATCAGGGATATTGACGTGTAGTTTTCTTTTTTTTTTTTTTTTTTGCTGGGTCTCTGGTTTAGGAATCAAAGTGATGCTGGCTTCACAGAATGAGTCTGGAAATTTTCCTTTCCTTTCTATTTTTTGGAACAGCTTGAGAAGGATAGGTATTATCTCTACTTTAAATGTCTGGTAGAATTCCCCTGGGAAACCATCTGGTCCTGGACTCTTATTTGTTGTGAGACTTTTGATAACTGATTCAATTTCTTCGCTGTTTATGGGTCTGTTCTAGTTTTCTATTTCTTCCTGTTTGACTTTTGGAAGTGTGTGAGTGCTTAGAAATTCGTCCATTTCTTCCAGGTTGTCCGGTTTGTTGGCATATATCTTTTTATAGCATTCCCTGATAATTTCTTGTATTTCTTAGGGATTGGTTGTGATAATTCCATTTTCATTCATGCTTTTATCTATTTTGGTCCTCTCCCTTTTCTTTTTGAGAAACCTGGCTAGAGGTTTATCAATTTTGTTTATTTTTTCACAAAACCAACTCTTGGTTTCATTGATCTGCCCTACTGTTTTCTCAGATTCTATATTGTTTATTTCTGCTCTGATCTTTACTATTTCTCTTCTTCTGCTGGGTTTGGGGTGTCTTGGCTGTCCTGCTTCTATTTCCTTTAGGTGTGGTATTATATTTTGTATTTCAGATTTTTCTTGTTTCTTGAGATGGGTCTGGATTGCAAAGTATTTTCCTCTCAGGACTGTCCTCGCTACAATCCAAAGCATTTGGATTCTTGTCTTTTCATTTTCCTTTGTGTCATATATTTTTAAACTTCTCTTTAATTGCCTGGTTGACCCATTCATTCTTTCATAGGGTGTTCTTTAACATCCATGCTTTAGGAGGTTTTCCAACTTTTTCTTATGGTTGATTTTATGTTTCATAGTATTGTGGTCTGAAATTGTACATGGTTGGTCTCATATGGTCTCACTTATGAAGGGCTGTTTTGTGACCCAGTATGTGATCTATCTTGGAGAATGGTCCATGTGCACTCGAGAAGAAAGTATAGTCTCTTGCTTTGGGATGCAGAGTTCTAAATAAATCAGCAAAGTCCATCTGACCCAATGTATCATTCAGAGCACTTGTTTCTTTATTGATTGTGTGTCTAGATGATCTATCCATTGTTGTAAGTGAATTATTAATGTCCCCTGCAATTACCTTCTTCTCAATTAGGTTGCTTATGTTTTTGATTAATTGTTTTATATACTTGGGTTCCCCCAAATTTGGTGCATAGACATATAAAATTATTATCTCTTCCTTATGGATAGGACCTGTAATTATTATATAATTCCCTTCTTCATCTCTTGTTACAGCCTTTATTTCAAAGTCTAGTTTGTCTGATATAAGTATGGCTACTCCAGCTTCCTTTTGACTTCCAATAGCATGATAGATAGTTCTCCATCCCCTCACTTTCAATCTGAAGGTGTCCTCAGGTCTAAAATGAGTCTCTTGTAGACAGAAAATAGAAGGTCTTATTTTTTTTATCCATTCTGATACCCTATGTCTTTTGTTTAGAGCATTTAGTTCATTTACATTGAGTGTTATTATTGAAATATATGGGTTTAGAGTCATTGTGATGGCTGCAGGTTTCATTCTTGCAGTGCTGTCTCTGATACTTTGTGGTCTTTGCAACATTTCACTCACGGAGTCCCTGTGAGGATCTCTTGTAGGGCTGGTTTAGTGGTGATGATTTCCTCCAGTTTTTGTTTGGTTGGGAAAACCTTTATCTCTCCTATTCTGAATGACAGACTTGCTGCCTAAAGGATTCTTGGCTGCATATTTTTTTCTGTTCATCATATTGAAGATTTCTTGCCATTCATTTCTCACCTGCCAAGTTTCAGTATATAGGTCTGCTACTACCCTTATGTTTCTACCTTTGTATTTTAGGGCCCATTTATCCCTAGCTGCTTTCAGAATTCTCTCTTTATCCTTGCATTTTGCCAGTTTCACTATGATATGTCATGCAGAAGATCAATTAAAGTTACTTCTGAAGGGAGTTCTCTGTGCCTCTTGGATTTCCATGTCTTTTTCCTTCCTCAGATCAGGGAAGTTCTCAGCTATGATTTGTTCAAGTACACCTTCAGCCCCTTCCTCTCTCTCTCTTCTTCTGGAATTCCTATGATGTGGATATTGTTCCATTTGATTGCATCACTTACTTCTCTAATTCTCCCCTTCTACTCCTGGATTTGTTTATCTCTCTTTTTCTGAGCTTCCTCTTTTTCCATACTTTTATCTTCTAATTCACCTATTCTCTCCTCTGACTCTTCAATCATTGCTATGGCCGCCTCCATTTTATTTTCCACCTCATTTATAGCATTTTTTATCTCCTCATGACTATTTCTTAGTCCCTTGATATCTGTAGCAATAGATTCTCACTGTCCTGTATGCTTTTTTCAGGCCCAGTGATTAATTTTATGACTTTATTCTAAATTCTCTTCTAAATTTATTCTAAATTCTAAATTATTTTTCTGTTACACTGCTTAAATCGTTTTTGACCAATTCGTTAGCTGTCCCTACTTCCTGGCGTTTCTTTCCAGGAGAATTCTTCTGTTTCGTCATTTTTGTTAGTCCCTGAGTTACCTTCAAACTGCAGGAACTTCCCCTGTACTGTCTAGAGTAACTTGTGTTGGTGCGTGGGGTCATAGTCAGATCTGATGTCTGCCCCCCAGCCCACCACTGGGGCCACAGTTAGACTGGTGTGTACTTTATCTTTCCCTCTCCCTGGGGCAGGACTCACCTTGGAGTGGTGTGGCCCCTGTCTGAGCTGCTTGCACACTGCCAGGTTTGTGGTGCTGCTTCCATGGGATCTAGCCAAGGACGTATTAGAGGGGTGTATCCACAAGGTGCACAGGGGTGGGAGGGGTAGGCTTAGCTTACTTTGCCATCAGTGGTCCTCTGCAGGAGGGGCCCTGCAGCACTGGATGGAAGGCAGGCCCATTTGAGGGATGGATCCACAGAAGCACAGTGTTGGGCGTTTGTGTGGTGCAAGGAAGTTCTGTTACAGGAACTGGTTCCCTTTGGAATTTTGGCTAGGGGATGGGAAAGGGAGATGGTGCTTGCCAGTGCCTTTTTTCCCCTGCCTATCTCTGTCCTTCTTTGGCTCAACAACTCTCCCTCCCAGCATCCTCTCGCCCTTCTCGCTCTCTGAGAGCATAACTCTTGAGTTTTAACATTCCAGATGTTAAATCCCACTGGCTTTCGGAACTCATGCAGTCTGGTCCCTCCGCTTTTGCAAGCCAGACTTGAGGGGCTCTGCTTTGCCCAAAGTGCTGTCCTTCCACTGCCCCGGCTCCCTCCCATCAGTCCATATAGCACACCTTGCCTCTCCACCCTTCGTACCCTCTTTCGTGGGCCTCTTTTCTATGCTTGTCTTGGGAGAGTCTGTTCTACTAGTCTTCTGGTGGTTTTATGGGTTATTTCAGCTGATGTGTGTGGAATCTAATGGATCAGCAGGACAAGGTGAGCCCAGCGTCCTCTTATACTGCCATCTGTCTCCTTAGAATTCATCTTAAGTTCTTTTCTCTTACCAAATTTCAATTATGCAATACAGTGTTATCAACTATAGTCATCGCATTATGTACATTAGATTCTCAAACTTTATTCACATTATAAGTGAAAGCTTGTAAACTTTTCATAATTTTAATATTCTTCCCCCTACCCCACCAACCACTTTTCCACTGTCTGTTTCTATGAGTTTGACTTTTTTATTTAGATTCCACAGAGAAGAGATACCATGCCATGTTTTTCTTTCTCTGTCTGGTCTATTTCACTGAGCACAATGCTTTCCAATTTCCTCTATGTTGAGTCAACTGACAGGGTTTCTGTCTTTTTAAAAACTGGATAATATTCCATTGTGTGCATATACCACATTTCTTTATCCATTCATCTATTGAAAGACATGTAGGTATTTCTTTTTTCCACTTGCATGGTCTCAATTTATTTTATTTTTAAGTTTGTTAATTTAAATTAGTTTTTTAAACCAATTTTAAACGAAATTAAATCAAGTTTTTTTATATTAAATTAACACACAGTGTAATCTTAGTTTCAGGTGTAGAATTTAGTGATTCATCACTTACATGAAACACCAAGAGCTCATCACAACAAGTGCCCTCCTTAATACCCATCACCTATTTCGCCCATAACCCCAGCCACTTCCCCTTTGGTAATCATCACTTTATACACTATAATGAACAGTCTCTTTATTAATTTCCCTCTCTCTCTCCCTCTCCCTCCCTTTCTCTTTCTTCCTTCCTCACTTCTTTTGTTCCTTAAATTCCACATATAAGTAAAGTCACATGGCATCTGTCTTCCTCTGACTGACTTAGTACACTTAGCATTATTCTGTCTAGCTCTATCCATGTCATTGCAAATGGCAAGATAGTCTTTTTATGGTTGATTAATATTCTATTCTACACACACACACACACACACACACACACACCATACAATCTTTATCCATTCACTAATTGCTGGACATTTGGACTGCTTCCATATCTTGGCTATTGTAAGCAATGCTGCTATAAACATATGGATGCAAGTATCCCTTTGAATTAGTGATTTTGTATGTTTGGATTAGATACCCACAATATCATTTGCTGAATAATAAGGTAGATCTATTTTTAACTTTTGAAGGAAACTGCAAACACTCCAAGAACTGGCACTGTTTTCCACAGTGGCTGCACCAGTTTGCATTGCCACCAAAAGTGGGCAAGAGTTTCTTTTTCTCCACATCCTCACCAACACTTGTTTCATGTGTTTTTTTTTTAATTTTAGCCATTCTGACAGGTGTGAAGTGATATCTCATTGTAGTTTTGCTTTGAATTTCACTGTTAATGACTGATGATGAGCATCTTCCCATGTGTCTCCTAGCCCTCTGGATGACTTCTTTGGAGAAAGGTCTCTTTATGTCTTCTGCCTATTTCTAATAAGATTATTTCTACTTTGGGTGTTGACTTATATAAGTTCTTTATGTATTTTGGATACTAGCCCTTTATCAGATATGTCATTTGCAAATATATTCTCCCATTCCTTAACCTGCGTTTTAGTTTTGTTGATTGTTTCCTTCTCTGAGCAGAAGATTTTGATTTAGATGAAGTCCAAATAGTTAATTTTTTATTTTGTTTCCCTTGCCTCAAGAGACATATCTAGGGAAATCTTTCTATGACTAATGTCAAACAGTTTACTGCCTGTGTTCTCTTCTAGAATTTTTATGGTTTCAGGACTTTAATCCATTTCTAATTTATTTTTGTTTTTGGTGCAAGAAAGTTGCTCAGTTTCATTCTTTTGCATGTTGCTGTCCACTTTTCCCTACACCATTTGTTGAAGATAGTGACTTTTTTTAACACTGGATATTCATTCCTGCTTTTTTGAAGATTAATTGACTATATAGTTGTGGGTTAATTTATGGGTTTTCTCTTTTGTTCCATTGATCTATGTGTCTATTTTTGTGCCAGTAGCATCTATTTTGATTGCTGCAGCTTTGCAATATAACTTGAAATCCAGAATTGTGATGTCTTCAGATTTACTCTTCTTTTTCAAGATTGCTTAAGCTATGCAGGGATTTTGTACTTCTAAACAAATTTTAGGATTGTTTCCAATCCATGAGCATGGAATGTCTTTATGTTTGTGTTATCTTGAATTTCTTTCATGAGTGTTTTCTAGTTTTCAGAGTACAAATCTTGCACTACTTTGGTTAGGTTTATTCCTAGGTTTCTTACAGTTTTGATTTTTTAAAAAAATTTCTCCTTCTACTGCTTCATTGTTGGTGTATAGAAATGCAACAGACTTCTATACATTGATTTTGTATCCTGTGATTTTTCTGGATTCATTTTTCAGTTCTAGCATATTTTTTTTGGTGGAGTCTTTTAGGTTCTCTGTATGTAGTATCATGTCATCTGCAAATAGTGAAATTTCTACTTTTTCATTATTAATTTGGTTGCCATTTATTTCTTTTTCTTGTATGATTGCTTTCATTAGGACTTCTAGGACTTTGTTGAATAAAAGTTATGAGAGTGGGCATCCTTGTCTTGTTCCTGACCTTAGAAGAAAAGTGGAGAGTTTTTCCCGATTAAGGAAGATGATGCCTATGGGTTATTCATAGCTTTCATTTATTATATTGAGGTATGTTCCCTCTAAACCTACTCTGCTGGTTTTTATCATCAGTGGATATTGGACCTTATCAAATAATTTTTCTTTTTTTAAGTTTATTTATTTATTTTGAGAGGGAGGAGGGGCATAGAAAGAGAGAGAGAGACACACAGAAGGATAACACCAAGCAGGCTCAGTGCTGAGAGTGCAGAGCCTGATGCAGGGCTCAAACTCAGGAACCATGAGACCATGACCTGAACTGAAATCAAGAGTTGGACACTTAATCAACCGAGCAACCCAGGCACCCCACAAACTTTTTCTGCATCTGTTTTAATGATCATATGGTTCTTATAATTTTTCTCATTGATATGATGTATCATATTGATTGATTTGTGAATATTAGACCACCCATGCAACCCAGGAATAAATCCAACTCAATTGTGGTGAATGATTATTTTTACTGTATTGTTGGATTCAATTTCCTAATATTTTGTCCAGAATTTTTGTTTCCTTGTTTATCAGGGATATTGGCCTATAGTTCTCTTTACTAGTGCAGTCTTTATCTGGTTTTGATATCAGGGTAATGCTGGCCTCATAGAATGAATTTAAAATTTTCCTTCCTTTTCTATTTTTGGAGTAGTTTGAGAAAAATAGGCAGTAACTCTTTTTTAATATTTGTTAAAATTTAACTATTATGCCATATGGCCCTGAGATTTGTTGGGAGTTTTGTTTTGTTTTGTTTTTTTATTAATTTAGATTCAAGTTATTTAACATGTAGTGTGGCATTGGTTTCAGTAGTAGGATTTAGTAATTCATCACTTACATATAACACCCAGTGCTCACCACAATAAGTGCCCTCCTTAATGCCCATCATCCTTTAGCCCATCCCACCACCCACCTCTCTTCCAGCAATCTTCAGTTTGTTCTCTATATTTAAGAATATTTATGGTTTGCCTTCCTCTCTGTTTTTATTTTATTTTTTCTTCCTCTCCACTATGTTCATCTGTTTTCTTTATTAAATTCCATATGTAAGTGAAATCATATATTTGTATTTCTCTGACTGACATATTTCAATTAGCCTAATAAATTCTAGTTCAGCCATGTTGTTACAAATGGCAAGATTTCATTCTTTTTTGATTGCTGACTAATATTCCACTTTATATTAACCACATCTTCTTTATCCATTCATCAGTTGGTGGATATTTGGGCTCGTTACATAATTTGGCTGTTGATAGTGCTTCTATAAACATTGGGGTTCATGTGCCCCTTGGATCAGCATTTTTGTATCTTTTGTATAAATATCTAGTAGTGCAATTGCTGGGTTTTACTGTAGTTTCATTTTTAGTTTTTTGAGGAACCTCCATACCTTTTTCCAGAGTGGCACCAACCAACAGTACAAAAAGTTTCCTGTTCCTTTGCACTCTTGTCAACATCTCCTATTTACATGCTGTTAGAACAGAGCTTGCTTGGGATCCTCTCTGTACCTCTCTCTCTGTCCCTCCTCTGTTCATTCTCTCTCAAAATAAATAAATAAACTTAAAACTATAAGAAGATAAAGAAGCCCACTCTCCCCACTTTTATTTAACATGGTATTGGAAGTCCCAGTTACAGCATTTAGACAAGAAAATAAAAAAAATAAAGCTCATCCCAATTGGAAAAAAAAGAATTAAAACTGTCACTATTTGCAGACAAAATGATAATATATATTGAAAATGTTAAAGGCCCCACCAAAAAACTGTTAAAACTAAGAAATTAATTCAGTAAAATTGAAAGATGCTAAATTAATATGCAAAAATGTATTGTGTTTCTATACACTAACAACAAACCACCAAAAAGAGATATCAAGTAATTCAATTTATAATTGCATCCAAAAGAATAAAATACCTGAGAATAATTTAGCTATGGAGGTGAAAGACCTGTACACTGGAAAAATATAAGACATTGATGAAATAAATTGAAGAAGGCACGAATAAATGGAAACACATTCCATGCTTATAAATAACAAAAATTAATACTGTTAAAATGTTCATACTACCCAAAGCAATCTACATATTCAATGTAATCTGTATCAAAATTTCTATGGCATTTTTTTCACAGAACTAGAGACAATAATTCTAAAACTTGTATTGGCCTGAAAATGACCTCAAGTAGCCAAAATAATATTGAGAAAGAAGAACACATTAAGAAATATTGTGCTCCCTGATTTCAAATTTACAACCAAGCTGTAGTAATCAAAATAGTACTCAAAACATAAAAAGAAACACACAGATCTATGGAACAGAATAAAGAGTCCAGAAATAAACCCATAGCTATATGGTCAATTAATTTACAATAATGAAGGTAAGGATATATAAGGAGGAAAGTACAGTATTTTAAATAAATGGTGTTGGGAATAATGGACAGCTACATGCAAAAGATCCAGTAATCTGACTTCTGGGTATCTACCAAAAAAATACAAAAACACTAATTCAAGTGGATATATGCACCTGGACATTTATGGCAGAATTATCTACAATAGAAAAATTATGGAAAGAGCCCAATTGTCCATCAACTGATGAATGGGTAAAGAAGATGTGAGATACACACACACACGTGCGCACACATACACACATATGCACACAAGGGAATATTATTCAGCCATCAAAAAGAATAGAATCTTGCCATTTGCAATGACAAGTATTGAGGTAGAGAATATTATGCTAAGCGAAATAAGTCAGAGAAAGACAAATGCCATATGATTTCACTCATGTACACCTTAAGAAACAAAACAAGCATAGGGAAGAGAAGAGAGAGAGAGGCAAACAAAGAAACAGACCTGAACTATATAGAACACACTGATGGCTACCAGAGGGGAGGTGTTTGGGCAGATGGGTTAAATAGGTAATGGGGATTAATGATAAACTTATGATGATCACCAGGTATTGTACATAAATATACAATTACTAAATTGCACATCTGAAACTAATATTACGCTGTATGTTAACTAACTGGAATTTATTTTATTTTATTTTTTTTAAATTTTTTTAACGTTTATTTATTTTTGAGACAGAGACAGAGCATGAACAGAGGAGGGGCAGAGAGAGAGGGAGACACAGAATCTGAAACAGGCTCCAGGCTCTGAGTGGTCAGCACAGAGCCCGACATGAGGCTCGAACTCACAGACCGTGAGATCATGACCTGAGCCAAAGTTGGACGCTTAACCGACCGAGCCACCCAGGCGCCCCTAACTAACTGAAATTTAAATAAAAACTTTAAAAATATGATGTAAAAATAAAAAATTCAATTTGAAAAATACAACAAAAAACAAAGGTGTACCTCCACCCCTATGTTTATAGCCATATTATTTACAATAGCCAAGATGTAGAAGCAGCCCATGTGTTCACCAATGGTTGAATGAATAAAGATTTTATATATATATATATATATATATACACACACAATAGAATATTATTCAGCCACAAAAACAATGAAATCTTGCCATTTGCAACAACATGCATGGAGGTAGAGAGTATAATGCTGAGCATAAATCAGTTAGAGAAAGACAAATACCATGTGATTTCACTCAAATGTGGAATCTGAGAAACAAAACAAATGAGCAAAGAGGAAAAGAAAGAGAGAGAGAGAAATTAAGAAAGAAGCTCTTGATGATAGAGAACAAACTGATGGTTAGCAGAGGGGGAGGTGTCTGGGGGGGGTGGATTAATTAGGTGATGAGGACTGAGAATGATATAGCTGTGGGTCTTTCTCATATATAGTTTTTTTTTTTAATTTTTATTAATTTTTAATTTTTTCTTTTCATTTTTTAATTATGAAATTTATTGTTAAATTGGTTTCCATACAACACCCAGTGCTCATCCCAACAGGTGCCCTCCTCAGTGCCCACCACCCAAGTTTCCCCTCCCTCCCACCCCCATCAACCCTCAGTTTAGTGTCTTGGAGATGATTGTTTTGGTTTGAAACTTTAAGGTACTTGAATATTGAAAGCTCATCCTAGGTTTGGAAAAATAAAGAAAGAGGCCTTAACTGTAAAAAAATGCTAAAGGGAGAGGGGAAAAACCTCATATATTTGTGTTTATATGAACATAGAAAAATGTGTCCAACCAAAAGGATAGTATTGATTACCTGATAGGGTCTGGTGAGAAACTGGTACACAAGGTAAGAAATGTGCTTCTTTTTAATACATTGTCAATTGGTTGACTTAGTCTACGAAATAAGTATTGCTTTTTCATTTAAAAACTCCTTACAAAAAAGTGTAGCTATATGTGGTTTCCCTTGCGAGGTAAAAGCATTACCATAAATTAATATTTCTAAGATTATTCTGAAATTACTATGGAAAACTACTGACCCATAAATGTTATGAAAGTATATGTAAAATTTTCTTACAAAATACAAGCAAAATGAATTTAGCCATATAGTAGAACAATTATATGCCATGACCAAGTGGAATTTATTCTGGAAAGTCAAGGATAGTTCAACATACAAAGTTAAGTCATTGTAACCCAAAGCAATCTACAGATTTAGCACAATCTATCAAAATTTCATTTTTTTTTGCACAAATAGTGTGAAAGATTGATATCCACACGCAAAATAATGAAGTTGGAAATTTGTCTTACACCATACGTAGAGATCAATTCAAAATGGATTAAAGAGCTAAATGTATGACTCAAAATTCAAAAGATTCAAAGAAGCATAAGGGGAAAGCTTCAGGAGGTTGTATTTCACAATAATTTTTTTGGATATGACATGAAAAGCACAAGCAACACAAGCAAAAATGGACAACTGGGATGACATCAAAATTAAAATTTCTATGACTTGAAGGATACAATCAACAGACTAAAAAGGTAAAATATAGAATGGGAAAAATGTAAATTATTATTTATCTGATTAATGGCTAATATTCAGAAGATAGATATGTATATATAACTCAAGTTCTTACAAAGCAACCACAAAGAAACAAATGCCTCAAGTAACATCAACAAAATGGTGGTGTAGAAGAACTTAGTTTTTGTTTCCCCACAAAGATCAACAATTAGGTATTAACAATCACAAACAGATCTGGAATCCATTTAAGAAAATTCAGCAACATAGTGGGACAAAAAACTGGAGGCGCCCCCTGGGTGGCTCAGTTGGTTAAGCAGCCAGCTTCAGCTCAGGTCATGATCTCGCAGTTTGTGAGTTCGAGCCCCATGTTGGGCTCTGTGTTAACAGATCAGAGCCTGGAGCCTGCTTCAGATTCTGTGTCTTCCTCTCTCTCTCTGCCCCTCCTCCACTTGCACTATCAAAATAAATAAATAGACATTTAAAAAAAAACTGGAGAATAACCACACAAAATGTAAAAGAAAACAGCTTTATTTGCCTGCATCATGCGATTATCCAGACTGTTATTGCTCAGCACCAATTGGTAAGTCACCAGTTATAGAAAAAGTTCCCTTCACTGAGTAAAGGAGAGCAGAGTGAGCACCAGATTCCCCAGCTTTTTCAGAGCACAACATGAAGAGCTCACATTGATTTCATCCCATCCAGAAACCAGCAAAGCCAACGCATATAGAGACAGCTAGAAACAAAGAAGAAAAACAGGGTCTATCAGTATCAGCCATACAGCAGGAACAACCATTTCCCAAATGACCTGCTCTGCAGATGACCTCAGCAGATTTTACTACTGAAGAAACGAACAACCAGTAGCCACCACAGTCACCCTGCAGACTTCAATCATGTCACCTCATAGGTATTCACATTCACAAAAGCCAGTTGCCTGAGTCCCTCCTGTCTTCACTTCTCCCACTGCAGCTATGACTTGCGATAGCTACCAGCACAGGACTCTGCATCTGCTGCCTAGTACCCTCCATATGTCTGCCTCCAAAGAACACACACTTGCATCTCCAAATTTACACCCATGCATCAACCTGACCTCAGTCACTGGCCTCTATTGCCATGTGCCTGTGAGAAGACCATACAAACACAGAAGTGTACACCCACAGTCAGAGTTCCTTCAGCTGCTGTGGGCCTTGATCTGTCCTGTCTTGTCTCTTCTCACTGGCTTGTACCTTAAGAATCACCTAAAGCTAGCTCCTCCCACAGATGTACACCTGTATGTCCCTGGACTAACTAGCTTCTGACACTTGTCTCCACTGCCATCAAGACCCAGTAACCACAAAAGAAAACATAGTGCACTCAAATGCTCTCAACCTTATCCTTGGCCCTTGCTACTTGCTTTGGACTCAACCAGTACACATGCGTCTGTAACTGACCCTTGCCACTATACAAACACCTGAAAATGACCACCATAGCTGAGTGTGTGTACACCACTTGCTCCAGCCACCACTGTTTCCCACCATGGTCCTTAGCCACTGGACCTGGAGGTGCTGCTGAGGACAGTAACAGCTCTTATAGCAAATGCAGATTCCTGAGAGTGCTAGCCAAGTACCACACAGCTGCCAATGATGTAGAACCCAGAATCTTGAGAACATTACCCCCCACCTTGAACCCAGAGCTCTCACACACCTACACATTAGGTGCTCTGTACACTAGTCCTTGGGTCACAGCATGCTCACAGCATGAAGACACAATATGCCTTCACCTGTAGATAAAGGCCTTTCTTACCAAAGCCAGTCCATAAAGGCTGGAGATAAGTGACTGCTTCTTCAAATGCATAAACACCTAGGTAGGGCTACGGAGATTATGAAGAATAAGGGAAACGTGACACTACTAAAGGAAGACAGTAAATTTCCAATAACTTCACCTAAAGATCGGGAGATCCATGAATTGTTAAATAATTCAAAATAATTGTTCTAAAGACGTTCAGGGAGGATGTTAGGGTGATCTAGCTGTGACATCTTTCACCCCACTGATTGCCAGGATTAATTGGCTAATCTGGCTGGCTAAGCAGGTGTTGCCTTCCTCTCTCACTAGTCAATGTGTATCCCCCGTGAAGCTGTGTACCTGGTCAAATAGAATGACTTTCCCCAATGAAGGAGGACTTTTCTTTCATCAAAAGTATATGAGTAGCTACTACCCCCTGCTAAAACCTCTCAAACAGCTCTCAAGGTCCATTTGCAAGAGAATGTAGCATAGTAAAGCTTCCAAGACTCCAGACACATCCAAATGGGGCACTGCATGTGGCAGTCTGCCTTTCTTTCATTTTTTTTCCAAAAAATAAAGATGCTCAGAGAGCTACAACACAGCACAGGTAAACAATTTAACAAAAAAACAATAAAACAATATGAGAACAAAGTGAAAATTATAACAAAGAAATAGAAAATATGAATAAGAAATAAACAGAGAATTTTGGATGTAAAGAATAAAATGACTTAACTAAAGAATTCAATAGAAAGCTTCAACAGAGCACTTAACCAAAAAGAAACAGAAAAATCAGTAAGCTCAAAGATAGATCAATTGAAACCATTGAATCAAAAAAGCAAAAAGAAAAAAAATATGAAAAGAAATAAATCCATTGGGACTTAGGGAATACTTTAAACAAAAACAATGTACAAATCATTTCAGCCCCAGAAGAAGAAGGGAGGGAGAAAAGGGTTGAAAATTTATTTAAAGAAATAATATCTGAAATTTTCCCAAACCTAGGATGAGATTTCAATATTCAAGTACCTTAAAGTTTCAAACCAAAACAATAATCTCCAACACACTTTATAATAAAACTATATATGAGAAAGACCCACAGCTGTATCATTCTCAATGGGTAAAAACTGAGACCTTTTCTCTATGATCAAGAAAAAGACAAAGATGTCCACTCCCAACATTAGTATTTAGCATACTACTGGAAGCATTAGCCTCAGCACTCAGACAATAAAAAGAAATAAAGGGCATACAAATCAGCATAGAAGAGGACTAACTTGCACTATTTTCAGATGACATGATATTCTATTTAGAAAATCCAAAACACTCCACCAAAAACTTGCTAGACTAATGCATAAATTCTTCAAAGTCACAGGAAATAAAATCAACATGCAGAAATATGTTGCATTTCTTTGTACCATTAACAAAGCAGCAGAAAAAGAAATTAAGGAATCAATCCCATTTGCAATTGAACCGAAAACAATAACTAGGAATATAAACCTAACTAAAGAGCTAAAAGATCTGTGCTCTGAAAACTAAGACATTTATGAAAAAAAACTGAAAAGGACACAAAGAAATAGAAAAGCATTCCATGCTCATGGGTTGGAAAAATGATCATTGTTAAAACGTCTATATTACCCCAAACAATCTACACATTTACTGAAAACCCTATCAAAATACCACCAGCATTTTTCACAGAACTAAAACAAACAATCCTAAAATTTGTATGGAACCACAACAGACCCTGAATAGCCAAAGCAATCATTAAAAAGAAAAACAAAATTGAAGGTATCATGATTCTGGATTTCAACATGTATTACAAAGCTGTAGTGATCAAGATACTATGGTACTGGCACAAAAACAGACAGATAAATGGATCAGAATAGGAAACTCAGAAATGGACCCACAACTATATGGTGAACTGATCTTCAACATAGCAGGAAAAGGTATCCAATGGAAAAAAAGACAGTTTCTTCAACAAATGGTGTTGGGAAAACTAGATGGTGACGTGCAGAAGAAAATGAAACTGGATAATTTTCTTACAGCATGCACAAAAAATAAATTCAAATGGATGAAACTCCTAAATATGAGACAGGAAACCACCTAAATTCTACAGAGGAACACCGGAAGCAACCTCTCTGACCTGGGTCATAGCGACTTCTTTTTTTTAATGTTTGTTTTTGAGAGACAGAGAGAGACAGAGCATGAGCAAGGGAGGGGCAGAGAGAGAGGGGAATACAGAATCTGAAGCAGGCTCCAGGCTCTGGGTTGTCAGTGTAGGGCAAGATGCAGAGCTCAAACTCACAAACCATGAGATCATGACCTGAGCCTAAGTCAGAAGCTTAACCGCCTGAGCCACCCAGATACCCCATAGAAACATCTTACTAGTCACATCACAAAAGGCAAGGGAAACAAAAGCAAAAATAAACTATTGGGACTTTATCAAGATAAAATGTTTCTGCATAGTAAAGGAAACAGTCAACAAAACTAAAAGGCAACCAATGGGATGGGAGAAGATATTTGGAAAAGACATATCTGATAAATGATTAGTAACCAAAATCTATAAAGACCTTATCAAACTCAACACCCCCAAAAATAAATAATCCAGTTAAGAAATGGGCAGAAGACATGAATAGACACTTTTCCAAAGAAGACATCCAGATGACCAACAGACACATGAAAAGATGCTCACCATCCCTCATCATTAGGGAAACACAAAGCAAAACTACAATGAGGTACTACCTCACACCTGTCAGAATAATTAAAATCAACAACACAGGAAACAACATTTGTTGGTCATAATGTGGAGAAAGGGGAGCCTTCTTACATTGTTGGTGGGAATGCAGACTGGCGCAACCACTCTGGAGAACAGTATCAAAGTTTCTCAAAAAACTAAAAATAGAACTACCCAATGATCTAGCAATTGCGCTATTAAATATTTACGTATAGGCTACAAAAATACTGATTCAAAGGGGCACTTGCACCCCACTGTTTATAGCAGAGCTATCAACAATAGCCAAACTAGGGAAAGAGCTCAAATATCCATCAACTGATGAATGGACAAAGAAGATGTGGTATATACATACAATGAAATATTGCTCGGCCATCAAAAATAATGAAATCTTGCCATCTGCAGCAACTTGGATGGAGCTAGAATGTATTATGCTACAAATTATGGAAAGACCCTAAATGTCCATCAACTGACGAATGGATTAAAAAAATTGTGGTTTATATACACAATGGAATACTATGTGGCAATGAGAAAGAATGAAATCTGGCCTTTTGCAGCAACGTGGATGGAACTGGAGAGTGTTATGCTAAGTGAAATAAGTCATACAGAGAAAGACAGATACCATATGTTTTCACTCTTATGTGGATCCTGAGAAACTTAACAGAAGTCCGGGGGGAGGGGAAGGAAAAAAAAAGAGGTTAGAGAGGGAGAGAGCCAAAGCATAAGAGACTCTTAAGAACTGAGAACAAACCGAGGGTTGATGGGGGGTGGGAGGGTGGGGAGGGCAGGTGATGGGTATTGAGGAGGGCACCTTTTGGGATGAGCACTGGGTGTTGTATGGAAACCAATTTGACAATAAATTTCATATTTTAAAAAATTAAAAATAAATAAATAAATAAATAAATAAATAAATAAATAAATAGAAAAGAATGTATTATGCTAAGCGAAATAGTTCAATCAAATAAAGACAAATATCATATGATTTCACTCACAAGTGGAATTTAAGAAACAAAACAGATGAACATATGAAAAGGGGAAAAAAGAGAAGAGACGGAAACAAACCACAAGAGAATCTTAATGATAGAGAACAAACTAAGGTTTGATGGAGGGAGGTGGTGGAAGTTGGGCTAGATGGGTGATGAGTATTAAAAAGGAAACTTGTTGTGATGACCACTGGGTGTTATATGTAAGTGATGAATCACTGAATCCTCGTCCTGAAACCAATATTGCACTGTATGTTAACTAACTAAAATTTAAATTATATGTGAACAAATAAAGAATTTTAAAAGCAGCAAAAAAATTATCTTATATAAGGGAACCCTCATAAAGCTGTCATTGGATTTTTCAGCAGAAACCTTGCAGGCCAGGACAGAGTAGAATGACATATTCAAAGTGCAGTTAGAAATGAATAAAAACCCTAAGAAATCTTGTCCTTCAAAAAGGAAAGCTATAAAATAAAGACTTTCCCAAACAAACAAAAGCTGAAGGAGTTCTTCACCACTAGGTCTGCCTCATAAGAATGATGAAAGGAGTTTTTCAAGTTGAAATAAAATAATGGTAATTAGTAACATGAAATCATGTGAAAACATGCAAAACATTGTTAAAAGTAAGTATATAGTCAGTTTCAGCATATTCTAATACTGTAATCCAGTGGGGTGTCACCCAGGCAACTCAAATATACAAGTTAAGGGAAAAGCAGTAAAAATAACCATAACTAACATAATTTGTTAATGGATGCACAATATAAAAACTTTGACAGTAAAATGTGAGGGGGAGAAAATATTTGTGTACCATGTATATGATAATCCATTAATATCCAGAATATATAAAGAACTCCTATAACTCAACAAGTAAACGATCTAATTAAAAATGGGCAAAGAACTTTCATAAACACATCTCCAAAGAAGATATACAAATTTCCTGTTAGCATATAAAAGATGCTTAACATCACTAATCACTAGGGAAATGCAAATCCAAACCACAATAAGACACCACATTAGATACATTAAAATTACTTCTATCAAAAAAAAAGAAGAAGACAATGACGTGTTGGCAAGGATGTGGAAAAATTGGAACCATTGTGAATTGCTGATGGGAATATAAAATGGTGTAACTACTGTGGAAAACAGTATTGTCATTCCTTAAAAAATTAAAAATAGAATTATCATATGATCCAGCAATTCCTCTTCTAGGTATGTATCCAAAAGAACTTAAATAAGGAGTTAGAACAGATATTCATACAGCAATGTTTACAGTAGAATTATTTACAATAGCCAAAGGAAGAAGCAACCCTTTTGTCAAAGTATGCATGAGGAAATATTATGCTTATATGCATATGGAAATATTAAGCAGACATCAAAGGGAAAATATTGTATGATTCCATTTAAAAGAAAATTTAGACAAATTTATAAACATAGTAGAATAGTGTCAGGGACTGGCAGAAAGAAGAACGGGGATTTACTATTTAATGGGATGAGATGGATAGTGGTAATGGTTGCACAACAATATGAATGTACTTAACGCTATTGGACTGTATACTTTACAATGATTAAAATGTTAACTTTTATGTTATGTGTTATCTTGTGTGTTATTTTATCAAAATAAAAATAGGTATAAATATTTTCAAACATCTGTTTGACAGATATTTACAAATAACCTATATTATTCTAGACACTATACTAGGTAGGTCATTGATCATAATGATAAGTGGTATGAGTGTACAACTTGGGTTCCAAATAAGTTTCTACCAGTAATCAATTATGAAATTTGGGAATAATTTCTCCTCTATGGGCTTCAGTTTCTTATCTATAAAATAAAGGAGTTTAATAAACTGAAACCTTAATTTACATTAGAATCACTTAGCATACTTGGTAATATGATCATTACTTGGCCTCACTCGAGATTATGTTCATTGATTTGAGAAAAAGATCTTTAATATGAATTTTAAACAAGTACTACCCAATGATTATAGTGAAGGTAGTCTGTAGGCCACATTTCAAAAAATACCAGAACACCTCAGAATTTTTTAGCACTAAAATCATATGAATCAATTTCATCCACTCTTCACAGTTCCTGAAATTTTCCCATTAACCATTTTTATTCCTTAGAGTACTATCTCTAGTTTGCACCCTGTTAACACCATTAACATATTCATATTCATTAGCATGGATTACTCCATTAGATTAAATGAACTTTCAAACTTGGCACTGAAATACGGAGGCAGCTCAAGGGGCATATGGCAAGTCCATGGATAAAAAAAGGCAATGTTTATCTGGGGAAACATAAAATAACAGGAAAGATGGGAAGGCCTAGTTTATAAGAAAAAAATGATTTACTAGGTCTTTTCCCCCTCCATCTGGTCTGGGTTAATTAGCTATAAAAGGTTATTGAAAACTTAACATATTTGATGTTTTCCACCTAAACAACTGAAAAAAAAAAACTATGACTAACAACTAAAGACAGAATATGTAGTAAGGGCAGAGCTGAGATTTAGGGATCTGGAAGTTGGAATATCTAGAAGACAATGCTTCCAATCTACTTCTCAGAACAATGAGATCTGTCATAGACTCTGGGTCTAAAGTTCTCTCTTGTTCAGCAAGAAAGCTGATTAAAATGCGAGAGATGGGTAATGTCCGGGAAAAGACAAGAGCCCCAAATAAGGGTCCTTGCTCCATATTTATTAAGATCAGAATGCTTTCAAATGTGATGGGTGTGCACAAAGAGACAATGAATATGCGAACATTAACTCATGGGCATGAGGAAAAGCGGTTTTGAAGATATACAGTGTTTGAGGTTTGGGTTAATATAAAACAAAATCCTGGCGCCAGGTAGATGGGCACATGGTTGTTACTGGCAGACAGGAGGTGCTGTGTCTACCTTAGCTGGCCTACAGGATGAGACAGAGCATGTAACCTCAGGGTTAACAAGACACCTTTCTTTTGCTAATCAACTCCGCTCTTGGCAGCTTCACCCACAGCTGTTTATACCCTATTTACCTGTTTAATTAATTTTGTCCTTCCTTCCTGTGAAAGCAGCTTTCTGCTATAGTACTAAATTGGGGGGGGGGGGTGTTTTTGCCCTGAATACCTAATCTTGCTTATCTCATATACCTTTGTATTGGGGCCTTTGCCCCTCCCCCTCTCTGTTCTGGGACCTTCCCCCCTACTCTATTCTGGGGGCCTTTGCCCCTCTACTCTATTCTGGGGGACTTCCCCTCCCCTACTCTTTCCCTGTTTATATAATCTTGTTTACCCAAATTGGATGCAAGCATCCTATGGCTTTATAATTCTTTATGCCTTGTGAAACCATCAGTGCAGGCTCAGGGAATTCCCAAGCTTATTCCCCAGAGACATCCACTGAAAGATTACTGTGAAATTTTCAGAGAGGGAAATTGCCTTTGATGAGCAAGATAAGCCAAGAAAAAAAAAACAGCTCTTATTTAGATATGCAATTATTAATCTTATTTAGCTGAAAAAAGAGTTAACACTCTTAATAGTTTTGACACGCCTTTTTTAAAAATGTTTATTAACTTTTGAGAGAGACAGACACAGAGTGTGAGCAGTGGTGGGGCAGAGAGAAAGGGAGATGCAGAATCCGAAGCAGGCTCCAGCCTCCAATCTGCCAGAATAGAGCCCGATTTGAGGCTCAAACTCACAAACTGAGATCATGACCTGAACTGAAGTCGGACGCTTAACCGACTGAGCCACCAAGGCAACCAAGGTTTTTTTTTTGTTTGTTTTTGTTTTTTTTTTTTTAATTTATTGTCAAGTTAGCTAACATACAGTGTATACAGTATGCTCTTGGTTTTGGGGGTAGATTCCTGTGATTCATCGCTTGCATACAACACCCAGTGCTCATCCCAACATGTGCTCTCCTCAATGCCCATCACCCTTTTCTCCCCTCCCCCACCCACCCCATCAACACTCAGTTTGTTCTCCCCATTCAAGGGTCTCTTATGCTTTGCCTCCCTCTCTGAAACTGTTCCTCTTCCTTACCTCATGGTCCTGCATTAAGTTTCTCAAGTTTCACATATAAGTGAAAATATAGGATATCTTCTTTCTTTGACTAATTTCACTTAGCATAATACCTTCCAGTTATATCCATGTTGTTGCAAATGGCAGGACTTTATTCTCTCTCATTGCCAAGTAGTATTCCATTGTATATAAAAACCACATCTTCTTTATCCATTCATCAGTTGATGGACATTTGAGCTCTTTCCATAATTTGGCTATTGTTGAAACTCTGCTATAAACATTGGGGTACATGTGCCCCATGAATCAGCACTACTGTATCTTTTGGATAAATTCCTAGTAGTGCTATTGCAGTTCTACTTTTAATTTTTTGAGGGCCCTCCACACTATTTTCCAGAGTGTCTGCACCAGTTTGCATTTCCACCAAAAGTGCAAGAGGGTTCCCCTTTCTCCACAACCTCACCAGCATCTGTCGTTTCCTGAGTTGTTAATTTCAGCCACTCTGACTGGTGTGATGTGGTAGCTCAGTTTGGCTTGAACTCGTATTTCCCTGATGATGATTGACGTTGAGCTTATTTTCATGGGTTTGTTGACCATATGGAAAAGTGGAATGTCTTCTTTAGAAAAGTGTCTATCCATGTCTTCTACTCATATCTTCACTGGATTATTTGTTTTTGGGTGGTGAATTTGGTAAGTTCTTTATATATTTTGTATACTAACCCTTTATCTGATATGTTACTTGCAAATATCTTCTCCCATTCCGTCGGTTGCCTTTTAGTTTTGTTGATTGTTTCCTTTTCAGTGCAGAAGCTTTTTATCTTGATGAGGTCCCAATAGTTCATTTTTGCTTTTATTTCCCTTGCCTTCTGAGACCTGTCAAGTAAGAAGTTGCTGCGACCAGTGTCAAAGAGGTTTCTGCCTGTTTTCTACTGTAGGATTTTGATGGTTTCATTTTTCACAGTTAGGTCTTTCATCATTTTTGAATTTATTTTTGTGTATGGTGTAAGAAAGTCTTCCAGCTTAATTCTTCTGCATGTTGCTGTCCAGTTCTCCCAAAACCATTTGCTAAAGAGACTCTCTTTCTTTTCCATTGAATACTCATTCCTGTGTTGTCAAAGAGTAGTTAGCCATACATTTGTGGGTCCAATTCTATTCTATTCCATTTGTCTATGTGTCTGATCTTGTGCCAGTACCATACTGTCTTGATGATTACAGCTTTGTAGTAGAGGCTAACATTCGGGATTGTGATGCCTCCTGCTTTGGTTTTCTTTTTCAACATAACACTGGCTATTTGGGGTCTTTTTTGGTTCCATACACATTTTAAGCTTGTTTGTTCTAGCTTTGAGAAGAATGCTGATGCAATTTTGAGTGGAATTGCATTGAATGAATAGATTATTTGGGTAATATTGACATTTTAACAATATTTATTCTTCCAAAACATGAGCATGGAATGTTTTTCCCTTTTTTTGTGTCTTCTTCAATTTCCTTCACAAGTTTTCTATAGTTCTCAGCACACAGATCTTTCAAATATTTGGTTAGGTTTATTCCTAGGTACTTTATGGTTCTTGGTGCAATTGTAAATGGGATCAATTTCCTGATATCTCTTTCTGTTGCTTCATTATTGGTGTATAGATATGCAACTGATTTTTGTACATTGATTTTGTATCCTGAAGCATTGCTTAATTCATGTATCAGTTCTAGCAGCTTTTTGGTGGGGACTTTCAGGTTTTCCATGTAGAGTATCATGTCATCTGTGAAAAGTGAAAGTTTCACTTATTCTTTGTCAATTTGGATGCCTTTTATTTCATTTGGTTGTCTAATTACTCAGGCTAGGACTTCCAACACTATGTTAAACAACAGTGGTAAGAATGGACATCTCTGCCATGTTCCTGATCTCAGGGGGAAAGCTCTCATATTTTCCTCATTGGAGATAGTATTAGCTGTGGGCTTTTCATATATGGCTCTTATGATGTTGAGGTATGTTCTTCCTATCCCAACTTACTTGAGGGTTTTCATTAAAAGATGCTGTATTTTGTCAAATACTTTTTCTGTACATATTGACAGGATCATATGGTTGTTTTCCTTTCTTCTATTAATGTGATATGTCACATTAATTGATTTGTGAATATTGAACCAACCCTGCAGCACAGAAATGACTCCCACTTGATATTGGTGAACAATTCTTTTGATATATAGTTGAATTCAATTTGGTAGTACCTTGTTGAGAATCTTTGCATCCATGTTCATCAGGGATAGTGGCCTATAATTCTCCTTTTTAGTGAAGTCTCTGTCAGGTTTAGGAATAAAGGTAATGCTGGATTCATAGAACGAGTCTGGGAGCTTTACTTCCATTTCTATTTTATTGGAACAGCTTGAGAAGGATAGGTATTAACTCTGCTTTCAACGTCTGGTAGAATTCCCCTAGGAAGCCATCTGGCCCAGGACTCTTATTAGTGGGGAGATTTTTGATTACTGATTCAATTTCTTCACTGGTTATGTGTCTTTTCATTTTTTTAATTTCTTCCTGTTTGAGTTTTGGTAGTGTGTGGGTGTCTAGGAATTTTTCCATTTCCTCCAGGTTGTCTAGTTTCTTGGCATATAGTTTTTCATAGTATTCTCTAATAATTGTTTTTATTTCTGTGGTGTTGGTTGTGATATGTCCTTTTTCATTTGTGATTTTATTCATTTGGGTCGTCTCTTTTCTAGAATTCTGGCTAGGGGGTATGAATTTTGTTTATATTTTCAAAACAACAGCTCTTAGTTTAATTGATCTGTTCTACTTTTTTTTTGTTTGATTGATTGATTGATTTAATTTTGGATTCTATTTTTTTTTTATTTCTGCTCTAATCTTTAGTATTTCTTTTCTTCTGCTGGATTTGTGGTTTCTTTCTGTCTGCTTCTAGGTTCTTTAAGTGTGCTGTTAGATTTTGTACTTGGGATTTTTTTTGTTTCTTGAGATAGGCCTGGATTTCAATGTATTTTCCTCTCAGGACGGCCTTTGCTGCATCCAAAAGGGTTTGGACTGTGGTGTTTTCATTTACATTCACTTTTGTATATTTTTAAAAAATTTCTTCTTTAATTGCCTGGTTGAACCATACATTCTTTAGTAGGATGTTCTTTAACCTCGATGCATTTGGAGGCATTCCAAATATTTTCTTGTGGTTGATTTCAAGTTTCATAACGTGATCAGAAAATATGCATAGTGTGATCTTAATTCTTTTATATTTATTGACAGCTATTTTGTAACACAGTATGTGATTTATCTTGGAGAATATTTCATGTGTACTCTGAAAGAATTTGTATTCTGATGCTTCCGGATTAAAAGTTCTGAATATATCTGTCAAGTTTATCTGGCCCAGTGTATCATTCAAGGCCATTGTTTCTTGATATTTTGCCTAGATGATCTGTCCATTGTTGTAAGTGGAGTATTAAAGTCCCCTGCAGTAACAGTATTCCTATCAATAAGATTGCTTATGTTTGGGATTATTTGATTTATATATTTGAGTTCTTTCAAGTTTAGAGCATAGACATTTACAATTGTTAGCTCTTCTTGATGGATAGACCCTGTAATTATGATATAATGCCCTTCTTCATCTCTTGTTACAGCCTTTAGTTTAAAATCTAGTTTGTCTGATATAAACATAGCTACTCCAGCTTTCTTTTGACTTCCAGTAGCATAATAAATGTTTTTCCATCCCTTAACTTTCAATCTGAAGGTTTCCTCAGGTCTAAAATGGGTTTCTTGTAGACAGCATATAGACACATCTTGTTTTGTTTTGTTTTGTTTTGTTTTGTTTTGTCTTGTTTTTTATACATTCTGATACCCTATGTCTTTTGATTGGAGCATTTCATCCATTTACATTCAGAATTATTATTGAAAGATATGGATTAAGTGTCATTGTATTATCTGCAGGTTTCATTCTTATGGTGATGTCTCTGGTACTTTGTAGTCTTTGCAACGTTCCCCTCACAGAGTCACCTTAGGATCTCTTGCAGGGCTGGTTTAGTGGTCATGAGCTTCTTAAGTTTTTGTTTGTCTGAGAGAGCCTTTATCTTTCCTTCTATTCTGAATGACAACCTTGCTGGGTAAAGGATTCTTGGCTGCATATTTTTCCTATTCAGCATGTTGAATATTTCCTGGCACTTCCTTCTGGACTACCATGTTTCAGTACATAGGTCTGCTACTACCCTTATGTGTCTACCCTGGTAGGTTAATGCCCATTTGTCCTTAGCTGTTTTCAGAATTCTCTTTTTATCTTTGTATTTTGCCAGTTTGACTATGATATGCTGTGGAGAAGATCTATTCTTGTTAAATCTGAAGGCAGTTCTCTGTGCCTCCTGTATTTGGATGTCCGTTTCTTTCCCCATATTAGGGAAGTTCTCAGCTTTAATTTGTTCAAGTAAACCTTCTGCTCCTTTCTGTCTCTTCTTCTTAATGAAACTCCTATGGTATGGATATTATTACGTTTCACTGAATCACTTAGTTGTCTAATTCTCCCCTCGTGGTCTAGTAGTTCCTCATATTTTTCTCAGTTTCATTATTTTCCATAATTTTTCCTTTATTTCACTGAATCTCCCCTCTGCCTCCTCCATTCTTGCTGTCACCGCATCTAGTTTATTTTTCACATCATTTATAGCACTTCTTCATTCATCTTGTCTATTAGTTCCTTGATCTCTGCAGCAATAGATTCTCTGCTGTCTTCTATGCTTTTTTCAAGACAGCTATTAATCTTATGATTGTTATTTAAAATTCTTGCTCAGATATATAGTTTATATCTGTTTTGAGCAATTCTCTAGCTTTTATTTCTTCCCAGAATTTCTTTCCAGGAGAATTCTTCTGTTTCATCATATTGGCTAGTTTTCTGTCCCTTATGTGTTTTAATAGCTTGTTATGAGTACTGAACCTTTGAGCACTACTATGTTAAAAGCACAGGTCCTGTGCTGTCCAGGGCCTGGCCCTTCAGGAGGTGTTTTTGGATTGTGTTTCATGATTTCTGTTGTTGAGACTCTGGTTGCTTTATCTCTCTACTTGTATTAGTGGTTTGGACCTTCCACCAGGTGTGCCTTAATATGTTCATTCAAGTATCTCTGGAAAGAAATTTAGGGGGAAAAGGGGGGTGGTGGTGGAAGAAGACTTATCCCATACAAAAAAAGGAATATCATAGGTGGGGAAAAGGAAAAGAATAAAAATTGACATGCCAGTGAATCAGAGAAACTATACGGATTAGTCCAGAGAGAGAGAGAGAGAGAGAGAGAGGGAAATAAAGAAGAAGGAGATGCAGAAGAGACGTAAAACGAGATGGCCAGTTCTACTCCACTCCACAGTCTCCCATGCCTCCTAGCTGCTTGGATGGGGTTAAAACCCCAGTGTCTTAAAGGATTATGCTCCATGTGCCCTGGTTCTGTGGAAGCGCAACTCCACCCCACAGACTAGGGGCCCCTGGATCCTCACAGTGCGGAGCGGGCAGGCCACTATGTCCTGCTTCACCATTTCCCACACCTCCTTGGCACTTGGCTGGGATTCATACCCCGATGTCTTAAAGGATCCTACTCCATGTGCCCCAGTTCCAGGATTCTTTTACTCTGGGGTACTGTCACAAAGGGCCTCTGGGTGGTGGGGGCCTGCAGGGTCTTTTGTAGTTGGAGTGGCTACTTTCCTTCTTCCCATGGCACTAAAGGGAGGGGAATGCTCTCTCTGACTGCACCTGGAAGCTAGCTACTGAGCCTGGGGCTGGCTCCCCTCCCTGCCAGGCACATGAACAGGCCAGAGAAAGCCCCACCATTAGAGATTGGTTCTTTCTCTGTTTTTTTAGTTCCCTGTTCCAAGGTTTTTCTCTTATCCAAATACAATATTACACTTCCACAGACTCTCTTTCTCTTCCTTTTGTCTCTCCATAGAAGGGGATCCCTCCTCTCCATTCCTTTGTCTCTGATTTTATCTCTCCCAGTTCATAATCATGCAACTATGGCCTGCCATGTTGTCCCTGTGGGCTCTTGGAGATGTTTCCATCATTTTGTAGCCCAAATTTCTGGAAATCCAAGTCTTCTGTCCTCAACACTGCTGTGTTTGAGGGAGGAGGGAACTTCAGGTCCCCCTGCTTTTCTGCCATGTTGACTTCTCCTGCCAGTTTGACAGGTCTTAAATGATTCTGTCTATATGGCAGAGCCTTTCTGATCTTATTTAGATGAAGTCATCTAACTGCAAATAGTTCTTTCTCAGATCACTGTCTGGATTGGGGTGTGTGGGGGCAAGAGACAGAAAGCAAGAAAAAGATAGTAGGGAATCAAAGAAGGGAGGAAGGAAGGAAGCATAAGGAAAGAGAAAGAAAGAAAGAAAGAAAGAAAGAAAGAAAGAAAGAAAGAAAGAAAAGAGAAAGAAAGAAAGCGGGAGGAAGGAAGGAAGGAAGGAAGGAAAAAAGAAAGAAAGGGGGCACCTGTGTAGCTCAGTTGGTTGGGCATCCGACTTGATTTAAGCTCGAGGCATGGTCTCCAGTTAGCGAGTTCGAGCCCTGTGTCAGGCTCTACGCTATCAGTGCAGAACCTGCTTGGGATCTTGTTTCTCCCTGTCTCTCTGTCTCTCCCCAGATTTTTCTCTCTAAAAATAAATAAACTTTTGAAAAAAAAGAAAGAAAAGAAAAGATTTTTAATTGGTAAAAGGATTGAACAAGTTGCTTTTATCTATTATTTACTTTTTCTATTTCTCAACTGGAAAGAAACATACATTTCTATGTCAGGCATCTTACAGAAATTGCCTCATCTACTGCACAATGGCCCTAAGAGAGAGTGATGCACTGTAAAGGGAAGGGTGAAGGGCTTGTTTGAGTTTGAATTTGAGAATTGTGGAAAGAAGTGATGCAAAATGCACCCAGAAGTGTAATATGAAGGGGAAAGAATTAAACTCAATACTTCTATACATTTGTGAATAGAGGCAGTGATTTTACCTTAACCTAAAGAGTTGTTACTATTTTCATTTGGTGAATGAAGGCTGTTAAGACAGTGCTAATAAATGTCAATGATAAGATTCAAACTTACTCAGCTTTATTCCAAAGTCACTGGTGTTTTGTCTTTTCTTTATTTTTAATGTGTATTTGTTGGTATTTATATTTTAATTCAACAAACGGCTTTTTATTTATTATTTAGACTCCAGTTAGTTAACCTATAGTGTAGTATTGGTTTCAGGAGTAGAATTTAGTGATTCATCACTTACATATATAACACCCAGTGCTTAGGCCTCTTTAATGCCCATCACCCATTTAGCCCATTCCCCACCCACTTCGCCTCCAGCAACACTCAGTTCGTTCTCTATATTTAAGAGTGTCTTATGTTTTGTCCACCTCCATGTTTTTATATTTTTTTTTGCTTCCCTTCCCTTATTTTCATCTGTTTTGTATCTTAAATTCCACATATTTGTGAAATCATATGATATTTGTCTTTCTCTGATTGACTTATTTCGATTAGCATAATACACTCTAGTTCCATCCACATTGTTGCAAATGGCAGGATTTCATTCTTTTTAAAAACTGAGTAACATTCCATTATATATATATACATATATATATATATATATGTATATATATATATCTACAAAATGGAATATACACACACACACACACACACACATATATATATATATATATATATATATATATTCCATTATATATACCACATCTTCTGTATTCATTCATTAGTTGAACATTTGGGCTCTTTCCATAAACTGGCTATTGTTGATAACACTGCTATAAATATGGGAGATGCATGGGCCCCTTTGATTCAGCATTTTTGTATCTTTTGGATAAATACCTGGTAGTGCAATTGCTAGGTCATAGGGTAGTTCTATTTTTAGTTTTTTTGAGGAAACTCCACACTGTTTTCAGAGTGGATGCACCAATTTTCATTCCTACCAGCAGTGGATAAGTGCTCCGTTTTCTCTGCATCATCACCAACTGCTGTTGTTTCCTGAGTTAATTTTAGCCATTGTGACAAGTATGAAGTGGTATCTCATTGCGGTTTTGATATCTATTTCCTTGATGGTGAGTGATGTTGACCATCTTTTCATGTGTCTGTTAGCCACCTGGATATGTTCTTTGGAAAAGTATCTGCTCATTTATTCACTGGATAATTTTTTTTTTGCGGGGGAGGGGTGTTGAGTTTGGATCCCAACCCTTTATCTTATATGTCATTTGCAAATATCTTCTTCCACTCTGTCAGTTGCATTTTAGTTTTGTTGACTGTTTCCTTTGCTGTATGTAAGTTTTGTTGTTGTTATTGTTTTTTTTAATATTGATGAGGCCTCAGTAGTTCATTTTTGCTTTTGTTTTCCTTGCTTCCAGAGGTAAGTCTAGTAGGTAGCTCCTGCTGCTGATGTCAAAGACGTTGCTGCCTGTTTCTCCTCTAGGATTTTGATGGTTTCCTTTCTTGCATTTAGGTGTTTCATCCATTTTGAATTTACTTTTTTTCTGTATGGTGTAAGAAAGTTCTCCAGTTTCATTCTTCTGCATGTTGCTGTTTACTTTTCCCAACACCATTTGCTGAAGAGGCTGCCTTTTTTCCATTGTATATTCTTTCTTATTTTGTCAATGATTAGTGGGCCACACATTTGTGAGTCCATTTATGGGTTTTGTGTTCTGTTCCATTGATCTATGTGTCTATTTTTTGTGCCAATACCATACTGTCTTGATGATTACAGCTTGGTAATACAGCTTGAAGTCCAGAATTGTGATGTTTCCAGCTTTGGTTTTCTTTTTCAACATTACTTTAGCTATTCAAGGTATTTTCTGGTTCCATACAAATTTTAGCATTGTTTGTTCTGTTTCTGTGAAGAATGCTGGTGTTATTTTGATAAGGATTGCTTTGAATGTGTAGCAACAAAGACTAGAAAGGACCAGAGAACATTACTAGAAACACCAATTCTACAGGCAACACATTGACACTAAATTCATATCTTTCAATAATCACTCTGAATGTAACGACTAAATTCTCCAATCAAAAGACATACAGTATCAGAATGGATTAAAAAAAAAACAAGTTCCATCTATATACTGCCTATAAGACACTCTTTTTAGACCTAAAGTCAAGTTCAGTGTGAAAGTGAGGGGATGGAGATCCATCTATCATGCTAATGGACATCCAAAGAAAGTCAGAGTAGCCAAACTTGTATCAGATTAACTGGATTTTGAAATAAATACTGTAACCAGAGATGAAGAAGGGCATGGCCTTTTGTCTTTTCAATGTTATTTTTAATTTTTGCTTAATTTGTGTGTGTTATATTTAACTTGTGCTTAGGAAATTTCTTCTGAGCACTGAGCCTAGGCTCTTGGGCACATATAACTTGCAAGAGCTAATAGTAAGCCGTAAGTCCCATCACTACTCTACTTGAAGCCTGAAAATGAAATCACTTCATTTAAACCTATGCAAATAAAATACCAATGGTGGTTCTCAAATACCAATTAATAATACCATTTTCACAGACATGGGAAAAATATAAGTAATGCATTTTCACAAGGCTAAATGCATTCCAGTTAAACATGTTTTTATTCCAAGCTTGGATTCTTTCTTTAAATAAGGGTGGTAGATTAAAATGTTCTTTAAAAATATATTAATGGTAATAGTAGATGTAATTGGTGATTTGCTTTAATATATTTGGCAAAATACAATCTCTGCCAGTCCCTCCTATTTTTTTCTATAGAATTATTTTCTTGACTGTGAAATCCACATCTATTGTGGTAACAACTCTTGTGATAAGCCATTTAATTTTACTTGAATGTATTATAGGGATTTGAGGACCCTTAATTAAGAAGTAAGTCAGAGGTAAACCATGCAGCACTTTGCATTTCTTCTCCCTAAACTGTTAAGAGGTGGTTACTTTTTGCAGCATAAGGCACTAATTATGACATCGAACACTAAATTCTGAAATGCATGTCTTGTGAGCTTCACACTGCCTAATTTTGCAATGTTTTACAATCTGGAACAACTTTGTGGTTTCCTTCACCAGGGAGGACTTAGAAGAGAGGAATATCTTTACTCTCATATATCATGGGATAGAGAAGACCTTTAGTGGAAATGTCTGATTATACTGGTGATACAAATAATTTCATCAAACCATAAAATGTTAATTATATATTTATTACAAATTATAGTCAAATAACTTAGACTATATTATAGACTATAATTCTTACAAATTATAGCCGAATAACTTGAGTTTACACAAGAAGATACTGAGGCCCTAAAGATAGACAGCTGGATAAATAGTAAGCTGTTTTATAAGGATAAATAGTAAAGCTGTTGGTTGTTATAATAGAAGTTCAGAAAGATTAATTTATTTGCACAGGGCAAAAGTATTTTATCAAAGGTAATTCCAGTATAGATGATGGTTTAAAGGCTTTTCTAAATTTTAGTAATCTTTGTTGTGAAGGAGAGAGCTGTTAAAAAAAAAACCTTGTCCTTATTTGTCCATATAAACCTGTTTCTTACTACAGCAATTTAGATAACTAAGTCAAATCTCCATTTTTACTAGACATGATCCTAGAAGATATATAGAATGAGGTTATCCCTCATCTTAATCATAAATGACATCTTTCCTAACCTTATTTAAACCCATGCTTCTCTTTAACAAAAAGACAAAGCAGTCTCATGTTCTTCTTTAATGTTACCTAAAGTTTAAAAATATATTAAATATTATGACCATAAATATAAGCAATGGTGATTTTAGAATAAAATGTATTTTATCTCTAAAACTGAACATAGAATTGTATCTGTAAACAGTTAATTTCAACCATACATTTTTTTTATTATAAAAATCCAGGACCCAGCTACTACATGGCAGTAGTAGGTACTCAAAAAATATTTGTTCACAGATGGATGGATAATAAAATATTGACAGAAGAAACCAGATTAAGATGGACTGAGGAGTAAGTGGGAGGTCAAGAGGTAGAGACAACATCATTAAGCTAACTCTGTCATTATTTTCTTCATATCCCCAGTGCCTAACACAAGCATGCTTCATAGTAATCAGTCGGTGTTTAACTATTTAATTACCATGAGTTTTAAGACAAGAAAATTTCTACAACTTTCCTATTCTAGCTAAAGTTGAAGATACATCACATAATAGGTCACCTTAAATATCAAGTCTTTTGCTTTGTTTCATTTTCATAGCCAGAGACAAACCAAAAGAGTTTTGAAAGTGATTTATATTAAGCATATCATATTATTAGAAATGCCTTTTCTAGGGGGCGCCTGGGTTGTTCAGTCAGTTAAGCGTCCGACTCTTGATTTTGGCTCAGATCATGATCTCACGGTTGGTGAGATCCATCCCCGCGTCCTGCTCTGTGCTGACAATGCGGAGGCTGCTTGGAAGTCTCTCTCTGCCTCTCTTTCTCTGCCCCTCCCCTACTCATGCATTGTCTCTCTCTTTCTCTCTCTCTCTCTCTCTCTCTCTTCTCTCAACAAATAAATAAACTTAACAAAAAAGAAGAAATGCCTTTTCTGAATATTTAAGCTTCTCTGGTTGTTGTAATGATCCTTCTTCTCTAGTTTCCCAAACATGCTTTTCTTCCTCTACCTCTTTATAGAAAACAAAGTTGTAAGTTGATATAGAATAGTTGAATGCTGTATGAGTTCAACTTATTTACCTTCATTTTTTATTTATCCATTTTTTATTTATTTATCGGTATATATATAATTGAGATTTATTTGACATACAACATTATGTAAGTTTAAGGTGTACAACATGATTTGGTATTTTTTTACATGTTTATTTTTTTTATACTTGAGAGACAGCATGAGAGGGTCAGAGAGAGGGAGGGATAGAGGATCTGAAGCAGGCTCTGGGCTGACAGAAGAGATTCTGACACAGAGCTTGAACACACGAACGACTAGATCATGGCCTGAGCTCAAGATGGACACTTAACCGACTGAGCCAACCAGGCACCTTGATTTGATACTTTTATATTGCAATATAATCGCCATTATAGCATTAGGTAATACTTTTATTGCATCACACAATTATCATTTCCTCTTGTGGTTAAGAGCAATTAAGATTTGGTCTCTTAGCAAGTTTAATGTTTGTAAGTACATTTTTTGTTGTCTACAAGCCCTATACTGTGTATTAGGTCTCCAGGACTAATTCATCAACTAGGTGCAAGTACGTACCCTTAAACATCATCTCTTCCATTCCCCCAACCATCGGTCTCTGGTTCCACCATTTTACTCTTCGACTTTGTGATTTCAGGTTTTTTTTAATCTATGTATAAAAGACACAATACAGTATTTGTATTTCTCTGCCTGAATTATGTCACTTATTATCATGTTCTCAAGGTCCATACTTGTTGCAAATGGCAGAATTTCCATTTCTTCATGGCTGAATAGTATTACATTGGATATATATACTGCCTCTTCTTTGTATGTTCAACAATTAATAGACACATGTTGTTTCCATATCTCAGCTATTGGTGCAATAAACATGGGAGTGCATATATCTCCTCAATAACCTCTTTTCATTTTCTTTGGGTATAAATTCAGTAGTGGAATTACAATATCATATGATAGTTCTGTATTCAATTTTTTTGATGAAGCTCCATACTGTTCTCCACAGTGGCTGAACCAGTTTACAACCAGTGCACAAATGTTCCTTTTTCACTACTTCCTCACCAACATTGTTTTCATTTCTTGTCTTCTTGATGATTTCCATTTACAGGTGTGACGTGATATCTCATCCTATTTATAATTTGCATTTCCTTGATGGTTAGCAGTATTGAGCACCTTTTCATGTACCTGTTAGAAATTTGGATATCTTCGAATCAGGGAAGATGGCGGCGTAGGAGGATGCTGGGCTCACCGCACATCCTGCTGATCACTTAGATTCCACCTACACCTGCCTAAATAACCCAGAAAACCGCCAGAGGATTAGCAGAACGGAGTCTCCGGAGCCAAGCGCAGACTAGAGGCCCACGGAAGAGGGTAGGAAGGGCGGAGAGGCGGTGCGTGCTCCACGGACTGGCGGGAGGGAGCTGGGGCGGAGGGGCAGCCTGCCGGCCAAGCAGAGCCCCTAAGTCTGGCTGGAAAAGCGGAGGGGCCAGACGGAGTGTGTTCTGAAAGCAAGCGTGATTTAGTGTCTGGGAGGTCATAAGTTAACAGCTCTGCTCGGAAAGCAGGAAGGCTGGAGGACAAAGGGAGGGAGAGTTGCTGAGACCCCGGATGACAGAGCTCAGTTTGGTGGGGAAAAAAGGCGCTCGCCAGCGCCATCTCCCCCGCCCATACCCCAGCCAAAATCCCAAAGGGAACCAGTTCCTGCCAGGGAACTTGCTAGCTCCGCACAAACACCCAACTCTGTGCTTCTGCAGAGACAAACATCCCGCAGTGGATCTGACTCCCTCCCGCTGCTACAGGGCCCCTCCTGAAGTGGATCACCTAAGGAGAAGAGAGCTAAGCCTGCCTCTCCTGCCCCCGTGCACCTTGCCTACCCAACCCAGCTAATATGCCAGATCCCCAGCACCACAAGCCTGGCAGTGTGCAAGTATCCCAGATGGGCCACGCCACCCCACAGTGAATCCCACCCTTAGGAGAGGGGAAGAGAAGGCACACACCAGTCTGACTGTGGCCCCAGTGGTGGGATGGGGGCAGACATCAGGTCTGACTGTGGCCTCGCCCACCAACTATGGTTATACAGCAGAGCACAGGGGAAGTGCCCTGCAGGTCCTCACCACTCCAGGGACTATCCAAAATGACCAAAGAGAAGAATTCCCCTCAGAAGGATCTCCAGGAAATAACAACAGCTAATGAACTGATCAAAAAGGATTTAAATAATATAACAGAAAGTGAATTTAGAATAATAGTCATAAAATTAATCGCTGGGCTTGAAAACAGTATAGAGGAAAGCAGAGAATCTCTTGCTACAGAGATCAAGGGACTAAGGAACAGTCACGAGGAGCTGAAAAACGTTTTAAACGAAATGCAAAACAAAATGGAAACAACGACAGCTTAGATTGAAGAGGCAGAGGAGAGAATAGGTGAACTAGAAGATAAAGTTATGGAAAAAGAGGAAGCTGACAGAAAGAGAGATAAAAAAAATCCAGGAGTATGAGGGGAAAATTAGAGAACTAAGTGATACAGTAAAAAGAAATAATATACGCATAATTGGTATCCCAGAGGAGGAAGAGAGAGGGAAAGGTGCTAAAGGGGTACTTGAAGAAATAATAGCTGAGAACTTCCTTGAACTGGGGAAGGAAAAAGGCATTGAAATCCAAGAGGTACAGAGAACTCCCTTCAGACGTAAATTGAATTGATCTTCTGCACGACATATCATAGTGAAACTGGAAAATACGAGGATAAGGAGAAAATTCTGAAAGAAGCAAGGGATAAACATGCCCTCACATATAAAGGGAGACTTATAAGACTCGTGACTGATCTCTCTTTTGAAACTTGGCATGCCAGAAAGGATTGGAACGATATCTTCAGTGTGCTAAACAGAAAAAAATATGCAGCCGAGAATCCTATATCCAGCAAGTCTGTCATTTAGAATAGGAGAGATAAAGGTCTTCCCAAACAAACAAAAACTGAAGGAATTTGTCACCACTAAACCAGCCCTACAAGAGATCCTAAGGGGGATCCTGTGAGACAAAGTACCAGAGAAATCACTACAAGCATAAAACATACAGTCATCACAATGACTCTAACCCCGTATCTTTCTATAATAACACTGAATGTAAATGGACTGAATGCGCCAACCAAAAGACATAGGGTATCAGAATGGATAAAAAACCAAGACCCATCTATTTGCTGTCTACAAGAGACTCATTTTAGATCTGAGGACACCTTTAGATTGAGAGTGAGGGGATGGAGAACTATTTATCATGCTACTGGAAGCCAAAAGAAAGCTGGAGTAGCCATACTTATATCAGACAAACTAGACTTTAAATTAAAGGCTGTAACAAGAGATGAAGAAGGGCATTATATAATAATTACAGAGTCTATCCATCAGGAAGAGCTAACAATTATAAATGTCTATATGCCAAATACCGGAGCCCCCAAATATATAAAACAATTACTCATAAACATAAGCAACCTTATTGATAAGAATGTGGTCATTGCAGGGGACTTTAACACCCCACTTACAGAAATGGATAGATCATCTAGACACACGGTCAATAAAGAAACAAGGGCCCTGAATGATACATTGGATCCGATGGACTTGACAGATATATGTAGAACTCTGCATCCCAAAGCAACAGAATATACTTTCTTCTCGAGTGCACATGGAACATTCTCCAAGATAGATCATATACTGGGTCACAAAACAGCCCTTCATAAGTTTACAAGAATTGAAATTATACCATGCATACTTTCAGACCACAATGCTATGAAGCTTGAAATCAACCACAGGAAAAAGTCTGGAAAACCTCCAAAAGCATGGAGGTTAAAGAACACCTTAATAAAGAATGAGTGGGTCAAGCAGGCAATTAGAGAAGAAATTAAAAAAATATATGGAAACTAATGAAAATGAAAAGACAACAATCCAAACGCTTTGAGACACAGCGAAGGCAGTCCTGAGAGGAAAATACATTGCAATCCAGGCCTATCTCAAGAAACAAGAAAAATCCCAAATACAAAATCTAACAGCACACCTAAAGGAAATCGAAGCAGAACAGCAAAGGCAGCCTAAACCCAGCAGAAGAAGAGAAATAATAAAGATCAGAGCAGAAATAAACACTATAGAATCTAAAAAAACTGTAGAGCAGATCAATGAAACCAAGAGTTGGTTTTTTGAAAAAATAAACAAAATTGACAGACCTCTAGCCAGGCTTCTCAAAAAGAAAAGGGAGATGACCCAAATAGATAAAATCATGAATGAAAATGGAATTCTTACAACCAATCCCTCAGAGATACAAACAATTATCAGGGAATACTATGAAAAACTATATGCCAACAAATTGGACAACCTGGAAGAAATGGACAAATTCCTAAACACCCACACTCTTCCAAAACTCAATCAGGAGGAAATAGAAAGCTTGAACAGACCCATAACCAGCGAAGAAATTGAATTGGTTATCAAAAATCTCCCAACAAATAAGAGTCCAGGACCATATGGCTTCCCAGGGGAGTTCTACCAGACGTTTAAAGCAGAGATAATACCTATCCTTCTCAAGCTATTCCAAGAAATAGAAAGGGAAGGAAAACTTCCAGACTCATTCTATGAAGCCAGTATTCCTTTGATTCCTAAACCAGACAGAGACCCAGGAAAAAAGAGAACTACAGGCCAATACCCCTGATGAATATGGATGCAAAAATTCTCAATAAGATACTAGCAAATCGAATTCAACGGCATATAAAAAGAATGATTCACCATGATCAAGTGGGATTCATTCCTGGGATGCAGGGATGGTTCAACATTCACAAATTAATCAACGTGATACATCACATTAATAAAAGAAAAGAGAAGAACCATATGCTCCTGTCAACTGATGCAGAAAAGACAAAATTCAGCACCCTTTCTCAATAAAAACCCTTGAGGAAGTCGGGATAGAAGGAACATACTTAAAGATCATAAAACCATTTATGAAAAGCCCACAGCTAACATCATCCTCAAAGGGGAAAAACTGATAGCTTTTCCCCTGAGATCAGGAACACGACACGGATGCCCACTCTCACCGCTGTTGTTTAACATAGTGTTGGAAGTTCTAGCATCAGCAATCAGACAACAAAAGGAAATCAAAGGCATCAAAATTAGCAAAGATGAAGTCAAGCTTTCGCTTTTTGCAGATGACATGATATTATACATGGAAAATCCGATAGACTCCACCAAAAGTCTGCTAGAACTGATACATGAATTTAGCAAAGTTGCAGGATACAAAATCAATGTACAGAAATCAGTTGCATTCCTATACACTAACAATGAAGCAATAGAAAGACAAATGAAGAAACTGATCCCATTCACAATTGCACCAAGAAGCATAAAATACCTAGGAATAAATCTAACCAAAGATGTAAAAGATCTGTATGCTGAAAACTATAGAAAGCTTATGCAGGTAATTGAAGAAGACATAAAGAAATGGAAAGACATTCCCTGCTCATGAATTGGAAGAATATTGTCAAAATGTCAATACTACCCAAAGCTATCTACACATTCAATGCAATCCCAATCAAAATTGCTCCAGCATTCTTCTCGAAACTAAAACAAGCAATCCTAGAATTCATATGGAACCACAAAAGGCCCTGAATAGCCAAAGTAATTTTGAAGAAGAAGACCAAAACAGGAGGCATCACAATCCCAGACTTTAGCCTCTATTACAAAGCTGTTATCATCAAGACAGCATGGTATTGGCACAAAAACAGACACACAGACCAATGGAATAGAATAGAAACCCCAGAACTAGACCCACGAACGTATGGCCAACTCATCTTTGACAAAGCAGGAAAGAATACTAATGGAAAAAATACAGTCTCTTTAACAAATGGTGCTGGGAGAACTGGACAGCAACATGCAGAAGGTTGAAACTAGACGACTTTCTCACACCATTCACAAAAATAAACTCAAAATGGATAAAGGACCTGAATGTGAGACAGGAAACCATCAAAACCCTAGAGGAGAAAGCAGGAAAAGACCTCTCTGACCTCAGCCGTAGCAATCTCTTACTTGACACATCCCCAAAGGCAAGGGAATTAAAAACAAAAGTGAATTACTGGGACCTTATGAAGATAAAAAGCTTCTGCACAGCAAAGGAAACAACCAACAAAGCTAAAAGGCAACCAACGGAATGGGAAAAGATATTTGCAAATGACATATCGGACAAAGGGCTAGTATCCAAAATCTATAAAGAGCTCACCAAACTCCACACCCAAAATACAAATAACCCAGTGAAGAAATGGGCAGAAAACATGAATAGACACTTCTGTAAAGAAGACATCCAGATGGCCTACAGGCACATGAAAAGATGTTCCACGTCGCTCCTTATCAGGGAAATACAAACACTGAGATATCACCTCACGCCAGTCACAGTGGCCAAAATGAACAAATCAGTAGACTATAGATGCTGGAGAGGATGTGGAGAAACGGGAACCCTCTTGCACTGTTGGTGGGAATGCAAATTGGTGCAGCCACTCTGGAAAGCAGTGTGGAGGTTCCTCAGAAAATTAAAAATAGACCTACCCTATGACCCAGCAATAGCACTGCTAGGAATTTACCCAAGGGCTACAGGAGTACTGATGCATAGGGGCACTTTTACCCCAATGTTTATAGCAGCACTGTCAACAATAGCCAAATTATGGAAAGAGCCTAAATGTCCATCAACTGATGAATGGATAAAGAAATTGTGGTTTATATACACAATGGAGTACTACGTGGCAATCAGAAAGAATGAAATATGGCCTTTTGTAGCAACGTGGATGGAACTGGAGAGTGTGATGCTAAGTGAAATAAGCCATACAGAGAAAGACAGATTCCATATGGTTTCACTCTTATGTGGATCCTGAGAAACGTAACAGAAGCCCATGGGGGAGGGGAAGGAAAAAAAAAAGAGGTTAGAGTGGGAGAGAGCCAAAGCATAAGAGACTGTTAAAAACTGAGTACAAACTGAGGGTTGATGGGGGGTGGGAGGGAGGGGAGGGTGGGTGATGGGTATTGAGGAGGGCACCTTTTGGGATGAGCACTGGGTGTTGTATGGAAACCAATTTGACAATAAATTTCATATATTGAAAATAAATACATATCTGATAAAGGAATTGCATCCAAAATATATTTTAAAAATTCTTAAAAACTCAACAATATGAAAACTATCTAGTTTTTGTAGCATTATTTACAATGCCAAGGTATGGAAGCAACCTCATTGTTTATCAATAGGTAAAGGGATAAAGATGTGATATACACACACACACGCACATACATACACACACATACACACACACACACACAATGCACCCTGGAATATTACTCAGCCATTAAAACAGGATGAGATCTTGCCATTTGCAACAACATGGATGGACCCAGAAGGTATTATGCTAAGTGAAATAAATCTGACACTGAAAGACAAAAAAAAAAAAAAAAAAGAAAGAAATTTGGATATCTTCCTTTGAAAAATGTCTATTTAGGTCCTCTGCCCAGTTTTAAAAATCAGATTGTTTGGTTTTGTTGTTGTTGTTGTTGTTGTTGTTCAGTTGTATTTTTTTAAATTTTTAATATGAAATTTATTGTAAAATTAGTTTCCATACAACACCCAGTGCTCATCCCAACAGGTGGCCTCCTCAATACCCATCACCTACCCTCCCATCCCTCCCACCCCCCATCAACCCTCATATTGTTCTCAGTTTTTAAGAGTCTTTTATGGTTTGACTTTGTTTTATTTTTTTTTCTTTATTTTATTTTTATTTTTTAATATATGAAATTTACTGTCAAATTGGTTGACTTTGAATATTAGCCCATTATCTGATATATGACATGGTTTGCCAAAAGTTTGACCTATTCTATAGGTAGTCTTTTTATTTTGTTGATTTTTTCTTTTGCTTTGCAGGAGTTTTGTGTTTAATTTAGTCCCACTTGTTGATATTTTCTTTTTTTGTTTGTGCTTTTGGTGTCATATCCAAAAAAAGCACTGTTAAGACCAATGTCAAGGAGTATTTTTCACTATATTTTATTTCAGGAGTTTTATAGTTTAAGGCCTTTATGTGTAGACTTTGATCCTTTTAGAGTTAATTTTTGTGAATGGTATGAGATATGTTACCAATTTCATTTTTCTGCAGGTTATACAGTTCTTCCAATACCATTTTTGGAAGACTATCCTTTCCCCACTGGAGGTTCCTGACCCCCTAATCAAATATTATTTGACCATATATGCAGAGGCTTAATTCTGGACTCTTCTGTTCCATTGGTCTATGTGACTATTTATTATTATTATTATTAATTATTATTATTATTATTTGCAGTACTGCATGATTATAATTCTTATAGTTTTTAAATATAGTTTGAAATCAGGAAATGTGATGCCTCCAGTTTTTTTCATTCTTTCTCATGATTGCTTTATCTATTCAAGATCTTTTATGATTCCATACACATTTTAGGATTGTTTTTTCTAGTTCCACAAAAAATGCTATTGGTATTTTGATACGGATTGCATTCAATCTACAGGTGGCTTTGGGTAGTATGAACATTTTGACAATATTAAGTCTTCCAATCCATGAAAACAGGATGTCCTTCCATTTGTGTCTTAGATTTCTTTCAGTGAAGTCTTATTCTTTTCATTATAACAAATCCATTACTTCTTTGGATAAATTTATTCCTAGGTATTTTATTGTTTTTGATGCTATTGTGAATGGGATATTTTCTTTATTTCTTTTTTCAGATGTTTTATTATTAGTATATATAAAAACACCTGATTTCTGTGTATTGATTTTATATACTACAACTTTATGGAATCCATCATTTAAATCCAATAGTTTTTTTAGTTTGGTATATGGGATTTTTATTACATAAGATCGTATCATCAGTAAATAGTGATAATTGTACTTCTTCATTTCAGATATGAATGCCTTTTATTTCTTTGCCTTGCTGATTGCTCTAGTTAGTACTTCCAGTACTATGTTGAGTAAGAATGGAGTAGGCACCTTTGTCATGTTCTTAATCCTCAAAGAAAAGATTAGTATTTTCCATTAATAGAATGTTAACTATGGGTTTGTCATATATGGCCTTTATTATATTGAGGTATGTTATTTCTATACTTATCTGTTGACCGATTTTACCATTAGAAATGTATTTTGTCAAATGCTTTTTCTGCATTTTTTGAGATGATTGTATAAATTTTATCTTTCATCCTATGAAGTGTATCACATTTATTTATTTATTTATTTATTTATTTATTTATTTATTTATTTTTTTGGGTAAACTATTTTTTATTGGAAAACAAATACAAAACTTGGAATGGATTTGTGGCAAATCATGCCATAAGCAGATTTTCTCTAAGTGGCTAAGCAAAGTTTAAAAAGCAAGTAATAGGGGTGCCTGAGTGGCTCGGTTGGTTAACCATCAACTCTTGATTTTGGCTCAGGTCATAATCTTATGGTTCATGGGATCAAACCCCATATCAGGCTCTGCACTGACAGAGCAGAGCCTGCTTGGCATTCTCTTTCTCTCTGCATCTCCCCTGCTCTCTCTCTCTCTCTCTCTCTCTCTCTCTCTCTCTCTCAAAATAAATAAATGAACTTTTTTTTAAAGCAAGTAGTAATAAAAAAAATGTTTTAGGTGCAGGACCATCAGTACCAAAAAATAGTGTAAAAGCACCTGGATAATACACCTGTTTTGCAATAGTGTAGCTTTTAAGTACATATTGTCCACACAGAGTCCATAGTCCACAGAGTTACATCTCCACATTTCAACAACATGCTGACAGTTCCTAAAGAAAACTATTTTTTTAAAAAGGTAAAACACAGATGTTCCCTCATTTGACCAATTACATCTGTTTAGATGTGCAGAAGAGCTTAGATATATCCAGAGTAAGCCACATGTAACATGTTACTTGATCAATTTTCTAAAATAAGGTTTCAGGACAATGACAGAAAGCTGAGAAAAGAAAAAAAAAATGGAGGAATGGAATCCTAATTACTATACAGGCAACTTTTTAAATGTTTATTTATTTATTTTGAGAGAGGGTGTGTGAGTGGTGGAGGGACAGAGAGAAGAGAAAAGAGAGAATCCCAAGCAGGCTCCATGCACAGCATGGAGCCCAACACTGGACTCCACATGGGGCTCAATCTCATGACCTTAATATCATGACCTGAGCCAATATCAAGAGTCTTATGCTTAACCAACTGAGCCACCAGACGCTCCTGTACAGGTATGTATATATATATATATATATATATATATATATATATATATATATTACATCAGGGGGAAACCTTTTACAGATAAGTTAAAAAGAAAAGGCACATAAACAATTTTGTACAAGAAATTTAACACATTCTGTACAATGTCTTCACTTTCATGTCATCATTTGTACAAACTCTTCATAGTTTACCCGACCAGCTCCATCAATATCTGCTTCCCTGAGAATTCATCAACCTCATCATGTGTTAACTTCTCTCCCAGGTTTATCATCACATGGCTAAGCTCTGCTACACTAATATAGCCTTTGCCATCTTTATCAAACACGTGGTATGCTTCTCTAATTTCTTTTTCGTTGTCTGTGTCTATGATTTTTATTGCCATCATTATGAGAAGTTCTGGGAAGTCAATTGTGCCATTACCATTAGCATCTACTTCATTAGTCATGTCCTGTAACTCTGTTTCTGTGGGATTCTGCCCAAGAGACCTCATTAGAGTTCCCAATTCTTTTTGTTGTTAAAGTTCCATCATCATCCTTGTCAAATAGTGAAACAACTTCTTTGAATTCTGAAATCTGATGTTCAGTTAGTTGGTCAGTTATGCTGTAAGTAGCACTGGTCTCTGAGAAGTGACCGCAAAATCACTCAGCTCACTGGCCCCACTTGAACTCATATGTCATGTTTGAGTATTTTAAAACATCCTTCCCTGGGGTAAATTTCACGTAGTCATGGTGTATAATCCTTTTGATTAGTTCTTAAATTGAGTTTGTTAATATTATTTTCAGTATTTTTGCAACTTGGTTTATCACGGATATTGGTCTCTAGATTTTTTTTTTCTTGTAGTGTCTTCATCTGGCTTTCATATCAGGGTAATTCTGCCTCTATAGAATGAGTTTGGCATCCTGCTCTTAAATTTTTCTCCTCCTCTTAAATTTTTGGGAGAGTTTCAGAAGGATTAGCATTAATTCTTCCCTAAGTGATTGGTAAAATTCATCTGTAAGCCATCTTGTCCTGGGGGTGTCTATGTTTGGAATTTTATTATTATTATTATTATTATTATTATTATTATTAATTATTATTATTATTATTGAAGTATGGTTGACATTCAATTAGTTTTATGTGTATAATAGAGTGATATGACAATTCTATAAATTACACAATTTCGCCATGATTAAATGTTGTTACTATCTGCCACCATATAATGTTATTACAATATTACTGGTTATACTCCCTACTCTATCCTTCTCATACCCATGACTTATTTATTTTATAATTGGAAGTTGGTACCTCTTAATCCCCTTTACCTATTTCACCCATCCCCCACCTCCCTCCCTTCTGGCAACCACCAGTTTGTTTTTTGTACTTATGGGTCTGTTTCTGTTTTGATGTTTTTGTTTGTTCATTTGATTTATTTTAATATTCCACATATAAGTGAAATCATATGATATTTTTCTTTCTTTGACTTATTTTGCTCAGCATAATATTATCTGGGTTAATCCATGTTGTCACAAAAGGCAATATCTCATTATTTTGTCTGAGTAATGTTCGATTCTTTACGTATCTATCTATCATCTATCTATCTATCTATCATCATCTATCTATCCCACATCTGTGTGTATGTGTATATATATCTTTTTCAGGATTGCTGAAAACACTGACTCCATCATCTTTGGACCTTCATTTTGTTTATGCCCATGAAATGACCTCCTTCAGGGTTGTGTGTTTAGGGCCCTTGGAGGTTAATGTACATTCTGAATGCAATGTGAGAAGGCTTGTTCTGATATTCTCTAAAGTGACACACAGAAGGCACCACTTTAGATAACTAGTAGAAATGACTGGTGCATAGAAGGAACCACTTTAGGGGCGCCTGGGTGGCTAAGTCAGTTAAGCATCTGACTCTTGGTTTCAGCTCAGGTCATGATCTCACAGCTTTGTGGATTCAAGCCCCACATCAGGCCCTGCACTGGCAGTGTGGAGCCTTCATGGGACTCTCTCTCTCTCTTTCTCTCTGCCTCTCCTCCACTTGCATTGTCTCAGTCTCTCAAAAAAATAAATAAACTTAAAAAAATAAAACCCATTTTAAAAAAGAAGGTGCTATTTTAGATTGCCCTTTGACCTTACCACAATGCCCCTTGCCCTATGAAAGCTGTGGATTAAGGTCCAGACTCTGGCAGAGAGTAGCTGTGTAGTGTGGCTGGATCATCTGTCTGCCCCATCTACCCTTTAGTAAGTCACCTTGAATAAAATTCTGTAAACAGTATGGACTGACTTGCATTGTTTTTTGTTTGTTTGTTTTGTTTGTTTTTTGGGTTTTCTTTTGGTCTCAAAATGACTTCTCAGTCTAGAGGTTATTTTACTGTCTCTATTCCACCTTCTAACATCCATTCCGCTATCAGTGGACATTTAGGTTGCTCCCAGATCTTGTTTATTGGAAGTAATATTGCCATAAACACTAAAGTTCAAATTAGCTTTTTTGTTACCTTTGCATAACTTTACTGCGTAAATAGCCAGTAGTGTCATTACTAGGTCATTTGGTATTTCTTTTCTTAATTTTTTGAGGAATGTCTGCACCATTTTCCACAGTGTTTGCACCAATTTCCATTCCCACTAACAGTGCACAGAATACTGATTCAACTCCTTACTCATTGTTGGTCTGTTTATACTTGCTATTTTTTTTTCCTGGTTTAATGATTCTAGGAAATTATCCATTTCATCTAGGTTATCTAATGTGTTAGCTATAGTCGTTCATAGTAGTCTCTTATAACATGTATTTCTGTAGTGTCACTTATGATTACTCCTCTCATCTCTAATTTTATTTGAGTCATCTTTCTTTTTTCTTAGCATTGTAAAGTTTTCTCAATTTTGTTTATCCTTTTAAAAAATTGCTCTTATTTTAATTGATCTTTTTTTTCTACTCTCTATTTCATTTACTTCCATTCTGATCTTTATTTTTTCTTTCCCTTAACTTTGGGCTTAATTTGATTTTTTTCCTAATTCCTCTAGATGTAAAGTCAGGTTGTTTATTTTTAATCTTTCTAATTTCCTAATATATACATTTTACCACTATTAACTTCCCTTTCGGAACCACTTTTATGCCTTCTCATCGGCTTTGGTAAGTTGTGTTTTTCTTTTCATTTGTTTCTAAATATATTTGATTTCCATTTTGATTTCTTTTTTGATCTTCTGGTTGTTCAGGAGGGTGCTGATTAGTGTTCACATATTTGTAGATTTTCCAGCTTTCCTCATGTTGATTTCTAGTTTTGAATCATTGTGGTCAAAAAAGATAGTTGGTATGATTTCAATCTTTTATATATTTGCTAAGACTTATTATATGATCTATCCTTGACAGTGTTCTGTGTGCACTTGAGAATGTGTATTCTGCTTTGTTTAGGTGTAATGTTCTATACGTGTCTGTTAGGTCCATTTGATGCAATGTATGATTCAAGTCCATTATTTCCTTGTTGATTTTCTCTCTGTATTATTTTATCCATTTTTGAAAGCGAAGTATTGAAGTCCTCTAATGTTATTGTATTGTCTATTTCTTCTTTTGGATCTGTTATTATTTGCTTAATATTTTTAGGTATTCCAATGTTGGGTATATATATATATATATATATATATATATATATATATATATAATGGCCGTATCTTATTCATGCATTGATCTTTCTATCATTATATAATGACCTTCTTTGTTTTTTGTTACTGTTTTTGGCTTAAAGTCTGTTTTGTCTGATATAGCTACCCCTACTTTCTTTGGTTTAAACTTTTATGGCATATCTATTTCCATACATTCACTTTGAGTTTATATGTGCTCTTAAATCTGAAATTGGCCTATTTTAGTGCTCTTAGATCTGAAATTGGCCTATTTTAGGCAGCATATACTTGGATTTCTAAAAATTCTATCCAGCAATTTTGTTCCTTTTGATTGGTAAGTTCAATCCCTTTATATTTAGAATAATTATTGATATATAAGGACCTATTAATACCATCTTACTAATTTTTCATTGTTTTGTATTTTTATTGTTTCTTTTTCCTATTGTCTTTGCATATTTTTGTAATTTCCTTAAGTTCCATAGTGATATCCTCTGTTTCCCCTTTCTTTGTCTTTGTGGATCTACTCTAGGTTTCTACTTTGTGGTTACCTTTTAAGTTATTTAAAATGTCTAATAGATAAAACAGCCCACTTTAGGCTGACATGAACTTATCTTTGAATGGCTATAAAGTCTCAGTTTTATTATATTATTGATTTTATAATTTACTTATTTTATTCCATGTATTTGTAAATATATTGTGGCTATAGGTATTTTTATTACTTTGTTTCCCCTCAACTTCATTACTATAGTTGAGGGGTTAACACTTCATCCTAATAGAGAGTTGCAGTTTTCTAAGTCTGACTGTCTATTTTTCACCTTTACCAGTGTCTCATGTACTTTCACATGTTTTCCTGTCACTGATTAACGTCTTCATTACAGCGTGAAGAACTTTTAACATTTCTGTCAAGGCAGTTCTAGTGGTGGTGATCTCCCTCAGCATTTGTTTGTCTGGGGAAACTTTTATTTCTCCTTCATATAAGAAGGATACAATTGCAAGATAAAGTCTCCATAACACTTCTGCAGTAGAAGGCTCATCTAAGGAAAACAGAGTCAGGTTAATAAACATTTTTATTTTAGTTGGCAACTGTTCATATTGATCAAAAGGAAATTCTTATATTTGTTTGAATTTAGTGTTTGATGTCATTACTGAAAACATCTTAAATCAGTCTTATTATTTAACCTTTTTTGATCATATATTGAATAGTTCAGTACTATAACTTATTGGGGCACCTAGGTGGCTTAGTTAGTTAAGCAGCTGACTTTGGCTCGGGTCATGATCTCATGCTTTGTGGGTTCAGGCCCCACATCAGTCTCCACACTGATAGTATGGAGGCTGCATGGGATTCTCTTTCTCCTCCTATTTCTATGCCCATCCTCAACTCAAACTCTCTCTCTCTCAAAAGTAAATAAATAAATCTTTTAAAAAATAAATAGTACTGTAACTTATTAAAATATTTAAAAATGGAATTACATAATGTGTGAAGTGTACTTTAATGTAATATGGGGTAGGGAAAATAGGTATAGTCAGAGAAAAAGAAGATTGGCCATGTGTTGATGTTGTTAGAAACTGAGTAATAGGTACATGGGGGATCATTATACTAATTGCTCTTCTTTTGAAAATACTTGAACTTTTCCATAGTTAAACAGACATATGCGCGCACACATGCACACACACACACACACACACACACACACACATGCATCTAAGTGAAAAGGTTAAACTTAGTGACATAAGACAGCACTGTGATTTCACACCATTTTTAACCTAGTATTACATATTTGAATTTATACAAGCATGGTGAGGAGGTTATAAGGCTACTCCTTTCATGTGTTCCTTCAATGAAATACTTGAATGAGCCCAATACTTGGACCATTAGTGTTTCAAGCTGCTTTTTTTTAATTTATTTTTTCTTATTATTAGATTAGCATTTTAAAAAGTATGAATGATACTTGTCAGTGAATAGGTTGTGAATATTCAATATTGCTTGGAAAGGGCTGAAAAAAGTCTTTCCATTATGCCCAAAATCTAACTTTGAAGAGCAAAAATCCTGTCTCTCGACTCTGCTAATGAAGCTCTTGCAAAAAAAAAAGACAATTGGGTCAGGGTGAGAGGCTTAATAACAGCCCCCACTGCCAAGGGGAGTTCTATTATTCTTTGAAGAGATCCAAGAAGACAAATGTAAGCCATCAAATAAAAGCTATGTCTATAGATGACATAGCAGACGTGTAGTAAAGAATTAGGTAAATAAAAGTCAACAAACAATAGAATAAAAATATGGTCTTTGCAAAACCAAATAAGTGTTTAAGGTTCACGAAATGGTTCTGCTGAGAAAATAGTCAATAAAGTTCAAGAAAGTTACAATACATTGCCTTGTTCCCCAAACATATATCACATCTTCTATAACTGAGGAATAAGTTAAAAGATCCACATTTACTTGGGAGTTTTATCTCTCACTCCTTCCCCCCAAAATATGCCAGTGAAGGCAGTGAAGTTACTTCTGGCCTGGCTGTAGGAAGGCACAGAGATGTATATGTGATTTTAGGACATTGGAAGCATGGGCCAGATCCCATATTTTTATCCCATTATTTTCTTCATGTCTACCAAAACACCAGAAATTTCTCCTTAGAAAAGCCTTTAACACTTCCTAGGAAATTATTTCTGCAACAGCCAAAATGTAATTCTTAACAACTTGGTTATTACAGAAGATACCTGGGTCTCCCCAAAGCACTAGGGATATAGGCAAAATATAAAGGGAGTTGCTAAAGAGGAAGAAAAAGAACTAAGATGAGATGAGTGCCAACAGCAGCTATACTGTCGTCACTGTTTGTTTTTATATCTGTTTTTGGAAAAGTAAACGAAGACAGTGGAATACGGTGTTTTTTTTCCTCCTGCCAATCCACAAAAAAATCAGACTATCATCTTAACAACATGTAAGACTTAAGGAAAAAACACTTCCTCTGTCACCTCATCTCACTTTATGCCCATAAACTGCATTCTAGAAAATATAGGGTAAGTTATTCAAATAGACTTGGTCAACAAGTGAGGGATAGGAATAATCTCAATAAGGTGTGGATAGTAAAGAATCAATCTATGAGAGAAGTGGAAATAGGGGTAGAATAAGATGGGGGAAGTTCCTCATCTTTCTGAGAATAGAATGCACCTCTCCAATGAAAGAAGAGTGAAGTCTCATGGGACTTATCTATGTGTATGAGAATACAGAAAAATATCCTTAAGTTTCACATTTTCTGAAAAAGTCACTAAATATACATTGACTTCTGGAGGCAGAAAATTTCTATGTAACTACAGAGACTATCTTTATTATTAAAATGCAACTTATAACTTACAAATGTAAATAAATTATAAGTGCAAGGATTTCACAGTGTCTTGAGAGTAAAAACAAAAAGATGGTATAATAATGAAGTTGCATAAAGTTCCACTTATGTACTTTTTCAGATCAAGGTAGCTCGATCTGTTGTTCCTAGGGTAGGAACTCTTTTTGTATGGAATTACAGGTTAATAGAATTAGCTGAGTAATTGACTGATAATGAAAACACATAAACCATTTGAATATAATAAAAAAAACCAATAATGACAGCAATAATAATACGGAAGTCACTCCATATTCAAAATATCTGTTTTTGGAATAATTATGTGTATATTTTGGAATCAAAACTCAAAATATTTTATATGGGAAATGTGAGCTTATTTATCTTGAATTGTATATTACTGAGGTTAAGGGTGCTTACTTTTTGCACCCAGATTTCATTGAACCAAGAAATTGATAAATAGGAGATTCAAAAAGAAGATTCTTCAAGGAAAAAAAGAAGCACAAAGAAGCTGCCATTTGAATGTCAGGTGCAGTGGCACATCTTTCCTACTCCCTTTTAAAAAAAAACAAACAGAATTTATTGTCAAATTGGTTTCCATACAATACCCAGTGTTCATCCCAACAAGTGCCTTCCCCCATGCCCATAACCCACTCTCCCCTTTCCCCCACCACCCATCAATCCCTGGGTTTGTTCTCAGTCCTTAAGAGTCTCTTATGGTTTGCCTCCCTCTCTCTCTGTAACTTTTTTCCCCTTCCCCTCCCCCATGGTCTTCTGTTAAGTTTCTCAAGATCCATATATGAGTGAAAACATATGGTATCTGTCTTTCTCTGTCTGGATTATTTCACTTAGCATAATACCCTCCAGTTCCATCCACATTGCTGCAAATGGCCAGATTGCATTCTTTCTCATTGCCAAGCAGTATTCCATTGTGTATATAAACCACAATTTCTCTTTCCATTCTTCAGTTGATGGACATTTAGGCTCTTTCCATAGTTTGGCTATTGTTGAAAGTGCTGCTATAAACATTGGGGCACAAGTGCCCCTATGCATCAGCACTCCTGTAACCCTTGGGTAAATTCCTAGCAGTGCTATTGCTGGGTCATAGGGTAGATCTATTTTTAATTTTTTGAGGAACCTCCACACTGTTTTCCAGAGTGGCTGCACCGGTTTGAATTCCCACCAACAGTGCAAGAGGGTTCCTGTTTCTCCACATCCTAGCCAGCATCTATAGTCTCCTGATGTGTTCATTTTAGCCACTCTGACCAGGGTGAGGTGGTATCTCAGTGTGGTTTTGACTTGTATTTCCCTGATGAGGAGTGACATTGAGCATCGTTTCATGTGCCTGTTGGCCACCTGGATGTCTTCTTTAGAGGAGTGTCTAGTCATGTCTTCTGCCCATTTCTTCATTGAACTATTTGTTTTTTGGGTGTGGAGTTTGGTGAGTTCTTTATAGATTTTGGATAGTAACCCTTTGTCTGATGTGTCATTTGCAAACATCTTTTCCCATTCCATTGGTTGCCTTTTAATTTTGTTGATTGTTTCCTTTGTAGTGCAGAAGTTTTTATCTTCATGAGGTCCCAATAGTTCATATTTGCTTTTAATTCCCTTGCCTTTGGAGATGTGTCAAGCAAGAAATTGCTGTGGCCGAGGTCAGAGAGGTTTTTTTCCTGCTTTCTCCTCTAGGGTTTTCATGGTTTCCTCACATTCAGGTCCTTTATCCATTTTGGGTTTATTTTTTTGCACAGTGTAAGCAAGTGGTCTAGTTTCATTCTTCTGCATGTTGCTGTCCAGTTGTCCCAGCACCATTTGTTAAAAAGACTATACTTTTTTCCATTGGATACTCTTTCCTGCTTTGTCAAAGTTTAGTTGGCCCTACATTTGTGGGTCCAATTCTGGGGTCTCTATTCTATTCCATTTCTCCTACTCCTAAAAGCAATGTTTTTCTCCTGGAAATCAGGTACTGAGTTGGAAGGCAGAAATTCCGAAGGAAAAGGAAATAAGCAGAGATCTGAAACTGATAACCATTCTTGTGGATATATTTCTTAGAATTTAGCATCCCCATTATGGTAAGGAAAGTAGGTAATCATTTACTGTGTATAATTTCAAAGACACTGATGTAAAATCCATTTTCTTAAAAATATCTTCCCCTCCAGTTTTCTTCAGTGTCTTTCATCCTTCCATTAAAAATAAATGATTAACACTTTGAATTAAAGTTTATCCCTAAACCTTGGATTCAGATATCTCTGGGAAAGTTCATATTATGCCAACATTATTCACTAGCATCTCAGTATGAATAAATTGATCAGATTTATTGGGTGGTCCTATAAGCATAAGAATACAGGACATTTGTCCTCTCTTTGCATGATGTAAATTACCTGCAAGGGCTTCTGGACCACCTAATAAATGGGCTCTAACCCCTTCAACCATTCTTCTAAGAAATGTAGTAATGTTCTAGAAAGATTTTCCCTCCCTTTTAGAAAAAAATAAATACGTTTAAAGTGAAATTAATATGTTGGGATGAGCACCGGGTATTGTATGTAAGCCAATTTGACAATAAATTATATTTAAAAAATTAAGTCTTTGGTATCCCAAAATTACCCTAGAAGTGTAATCCGTTCTAATCTAAAAAGTAGTAATGAAATATAGTATAGGTAAGACTCTTCCATTATAAGTACTCATAAAATTATTACTTTTGATACCATTACAACACTAAATTATATTCAAAAATAAATCACTTTAAAGAAAACAGACCAGACAGAGATAGTTACTGTCTCTGAAACACAACTTAACACTCATTCATAACTCATTTAACACATCAAAATATGTACCTTGCAATGAATAATATGTACCTTGCAATGAATAAATACACTATTTAACAGCACAAAGTGTGTTTTCTACTAGGTTATTATTTTAATAATAAAGTACATGCAAAATCAATACTTGTCCAGAGAAAACATTAGAAAATCTTCCATTCCTCTCAGATATTAGAAATAATTTTGATTTTACCAGTTTCTCCTCCAACCATATTAGTATCATAATTATGTGCATAAAACAACTCCTTTTTATAAAAAATATGATGGAGCCCTTGGTTGATTCCCACACTCCTTCCAGATGAGTGGTAGTATGTGTCTTTATTATATAGTGCACAGATTTTAAGTAAATCACTTTTTAAAGTTAGAGATTTTTGTTAAAACATGTTTCAAAGTACTATAATATTTAAAACCTCAGATTTAATTACTACTCTTAGTCTTCTGCACTTTTTCCCAAAAGATGAATCTCCTTCCCCAGCTGCTGGGAGGTAGGCTGTGCAGGCCTCAGAATGGTAGGACTGGGGTAAAACTGGACCAGAAAAGTTACTGCAGGGTCTACATGCCTGGTTGCCTTCAGCTTGTAAAGGCAGCTTGACCGTCACCACTTAAAGTGAGAAAAACAATGTGATGAGTCTTTTAAGAGGTGTATCATCTCTTCATCTTTTTTTTCTCTGGCCTAAGCTTAGTAATTAATTGTGCATTACTTCTTTCGTAGGCTCAAACAGTGCAGTAAACAGTCAGAGATATTCAATGTTAGTCTAGAAGCATGGTGGAAACTCTCTCTTCTAGGCAGGTCAATACATTTCCATAGGTGTTCTTTAGAAATAGTTTAAGAGAACCAGAACTGTGATTGTCACTTATAGGATCTGTTCTGGCCCTATAGAGGCAATTTGGGTCACATCATATGTATTTTGGCAAGCTATCTGACCTGGTAGATTCAATATGGCTTCTTATACAGTCATAGAAATTACTGTAGGTGTATTTGTTTCCTGTTCTTACTTTAAACATACCAGAAGCTTGAGTTTGAATATTCATTTTACGAGTAGGTGTGTCAGATGATGTTTAATAATGACACTTAAATGTAGGAAATAGTTTTTTAAGTCTTCAAACCTTACTGTATAATCACACATGAGAGATAAAAATGATTCCATGTTTATACCACTTTGTTTTCACAGAATAACATGTTGTTCATCCTACTTAAAATACAATAAAAATATTATATTTGAATATAAATTGTGATTACTATAATAAATAGACAACTACATTGCCTCTAAGTACCAAGACTCAGTGTCCATTGCAGCAAAACTAAGTGCTTATGATGAGCCCAAGCAAATACTCTCTGTGTCTTAGGTTCACAGATAAAATTGCTGGCGCTAATTCACTTCATATATTCACAAAGGATTTTCCATGGAGTTGGATGCTCTCTTGTCTTGAAAGTCGTCTTCTGAACTCATTAGTGGTGAAGTAGTATATGACTGGGTCAAGACAGGAATTCAGACTAGCAAGACAGAGGGCAGCAGAATGAAATATTAGAATCACCCTTCTGGCTAGGCAGCTTTGAATTTTGTTGGACTTGACCAGGAAATCTAAAGGAAAACTGAAGTGATAAGGTGCAAAGCAAATTAAGAATACTCCTGCACAGGTTAGAATCATCTTCAAGGTTTTCTTTTTCTCCCCAAGGTCTTGGACCACAGGATATTTATCATGCAGTGATAAAACTGTCTTCCAGGTACAGTAAAGGATAATCAGAAGAGGAGTGACAAACCCAATCAGCTCACCAATGGTCATCATGGCAATAGATTGGACCAGATTGACATTCCTGGTAGGAAGACCCACAAAGCATTTGGTTCTGTTGCCTGAAGTGTCATCACTGGTTCTGAAGAGAGGAAAGAGCAGACAGGCAAGGCAGATGATCAACCATCCAGCGATGCTGATGTATAGGTCATATTTCTGTTTGCAGTCATGGAAGCGAAAGGGGTACATGAGACACCAAAATCGTCGCACACTTATGCAGACCAAGAAGTAGATGCTTGCATACATGTTGACATACTTCAGGTAGAAACAGAACATGCAAAGACCAGTCCCAAATGGCCAGTCATGATTCAAGTAGTAAAAGATCCTCAGTGGCAGGGAGAGAACTTGTAGTAAGTCAGCAATGGCTAAGTTTATCATGAATATCACAGCCCTTTTGGTTTCTTTCATATAGCCATAAAATACCCACAAGGCTAATATGTTCCCTATGAGACCTGGCACAAGAATTACAGTGTATGTCACTGCATAGATAAAATATCGAAAATCTCTATTGTCTCCATCTGGCACAGCACAAGTGTCATTTGCAGGCATGTTTCTTTCCAGAGCAACTACGTTTGCCAAATGGTGATTCAAAACATAAATTCACAATCAACAGCTACTCTTTCTAAAAGACTTATCCATGGGTTGTACAGAGTGAGTGTAAAATAGCTTCCTTTCTCCTGCTTTGGTCTGAGCCCCTACACATAATTTTTGGGTTTTCAAAGAACTATCTGCATATTTTCCTTGGATTTTCTTTTATAGTAACTACACTGAAGTCTAGTGTGCAAACACAGGTGATAAGCTATTATAATTTTCCCTCTTGTTTACTCTGTTATAAGGCCTTCTGGGATATCATGACAGCTGATTCCCATTTGGATCATGAATGTGCCACATAGAAGCTCTTCAAATTTCCATATGATGATAGCCATCTCTTTACAGGTGTTTGACAGGCTGTTTTTCCTTATCTTTGGCTCACATAGAAGAAAGATTTGCTTTAGTACTGAATGAGTCTGCAATTCTTTAGAGATGATTAGCTTGGGTAGATCAGCTTTCTGAGAGTTTTTCAGTTATGTGTTGAAAACTAAAAATTGGGAAACAAAGGCAGCACTGCAAATGAAAAAAACAAATAAGCCAATTATTGTCTGCATTTTTTGCAAAAAAGAAAAAGGCTATGTATACAAAAATCTATTCATTTGAATGGAAAATTCTGAAGTTAGGGTGATAAGCCAGTTTCTATAAGGTACTTTAGAATCACGGGAAAGCACAGCTAGAAGTAACTTGAGAGGTAATGTAGTCTGTGACTGAACCAACATTTTCTGAGAGCTTGTTAGAAATGGGGAAGACTCTCAGACCCCACCTGGGACCTTTGGAATCAGTTTGCAGTTTAAAGAGAACCACAGGTGATTATTATGCCTATTAAAATTTGGGGGGCTTTGATTTAGACCATTGAGTCACAAATCACATTGTCAGACTCATCTGATGGTGTTAAATAAATACAGTTTTCCACAGCTTTCCTGGTGTCTCCTCCAGAGATTCTGATTCATTATAGAAGGCCCCAAATTTGTATTTTTAAAAAGTTTCCCATATGATTAAGATATAGTTGACCAAGCATTTCTCCTTGAACCATCATTTTAGGAGCCACTGATTTGGCAGGAATCCTTCTCATATGTCTGAAAATAAGTGGGAAACCAGCCTCTCTTTATTTTATTTATCTTCAAATTGTAATTTAAATTCTAGATAGTTAACATATAGTGTAATATTAATCTCAATGATTTAGTGATTCATCACTTGCATATAACAACCAGTGCTCAACACAAGTGCCCTCAATATCCCATCACTCATTTAGCCTATCCTCCACCCACCTCCCTCCATTAACCCTCTGTTCTCTATCTTTAAGGGTCTCTTACAGTTTGTTTCCCTCTCTCTTTTTCCCTCTTCTCATATGTTCATCTGTTTTGTTTCTTAAATTCCACATATGAGTGGAATCATATGGTATTTGTCTTTCTCTGACTGACTTATTTCGCTTAGCATAAAACACTCTGGCTCCATTCACATCTTTGCAAATCAGCCTCTCTATAAATAGTTCATTGACATGGATCATTTAGTCACCTCTTAATTATCCAAGATAACAAACCATAGCACCAGTAGAGAGAGTCCAAGTTCCAAGGTGGTTGAATCGACTGGACTCATGACCTTTGTCTGAGGTAAATAAATTTTAGCTTAGGAACTTGGATAGTTGCCCCAAGGCTGCTGAAATCCAGGAGGATTTAACTGGCTTAAAGATATGTGGGAAGAACAAAGTGAAATAAGAATTATGAAACATTCTGCATTATATTATCAAATCCATGTGGCTTAAAGTGTGCTTTATTCAGCCCCTGAAGGAATTGTTATTGTTCTTATTTTGCCTCAATTGCTTCATAAGAAAAATAGTACATTTTGTTCAAAAACATAGTGTTCACTTTAACTAAAAGACCTGATGTAAAATATGAACTATGCATCATACTGAAGAGGTTAAATACTTGAGATTTCTCAGTTAAGGGCAAAGTAGAAACATGGTGTTATAAAATACAAGGAAACAAAACTGTAAAGCATTATTGTTGAAAGAGTAATTAAAATTAGAGGTTGTTTAGCTCTGAAATTGAAATACGTCTTTGTAATATTTTCACAGGTAGTGATTTTGGATAGGTGACAGGCCAAATCAGGTGGCAGACCGATCAAAAGCCTGGGGTTCCAACCTCCTTTTAACTATATAGAAGTCATTATCTTCTAATGTCAGTGAATAAACATTAGAAGTTTATACAAATATACATCCAGTAAACCTTTATTGAACATCCATCTTCCCTATCATGGCCAATGACTCTTCTGGATTTCATTTGAGCTGTAGCTCTTTCCAACTATACATAAGAACTCATCTCCTAATGACATTTTCTCTCAGAGGAAAAAACAAAGTTCTTTTCAATGGCCTACATCTTCTTACATGATCTGGTCCCTGTTACACATCAAGCTCACCTCCTAATATTCTCTTGCCCTCTGCTCCAGCCACTTTGCCATTCTTGCTGTTGGGTGAACAGACCAGTAAACTCCTACTTCAAAGCCTTTGAATTGGCAGTTCCCTGTGCCTGAAATGCTTTAGACCAGTTATTTACTTGTTGCATTCATTCATCTCCTGCAGATATTTACCTAAATGTTACCTTTTGGTGAGGCTTCCCCTGATGTTTCTACTTAAAACAGCAGTTCTCTTCCAACATTCCGCATCTCCTTTCAGTATTTATTTTATTCATTTTCATTCATAATTAACATACTTTATGGGTTTTTTTTACTTATTTTGTTTTTATATATTTTCCCTACTAGAATGTAAAGTCCATGAAGACAGGGATTCTTATGTTTTGTTTACTTTGCTGTATGCTAGAACCAAAGACTGTGCAAAACACAAAGTAAGTTCTCAGTATTAGTTGAATGAAATCGTCACAGTAAATAAAAATTAGTTGAATATAAAAATCAACATTCCCAAAAATTATCATCTCTCAAAACTTCAAACCTGATTCTTCTCTAGATTTCCTTATTGCTATTAATTTCATCAATATTTTCCCAGGTTGTCTCAAAGTCTTGGAGGCATTGACTCTTTGTCACTTATTCTCCACTTCCAGACAAGTTTCTAAGGGGGAAATAGCATACTATGGGGGGAATTAATGTATGTTTAGAAGTTAGACTGACCTAGGTTTAAATTTCTGCTCTTTCAATTAATAGCTATGTGACCTTGGGTATATGACTAAACCTCTCTGATCCTTAATTTTCTCATTGGTAAAATCAGAATAATCATAGTACCTAACCTATAGAGTCAGTGTAAGAATTAATTGTGCTATTGTATGGAATCTATTTTGCACAGTGTCTGGTACATAATAAGTGCCCAATAAACACGTGAGTTATAACTGATATTATTACTATTTTCTGCAATTGCATTGTTTAACACAACCATCTCATTTTTAAAATTCACATTGTTTTTACTCTAGTTCAGGTCTTCATTAACTGAATTTGTCTCCCTATCCCATATCTTTTCCTAATCTATTATGTATAATGCCATCAGATGTTTTTCTGAAATGAACTTTTTAAAGAGCATTAATGACTCCCTGTTGCTCATCAAATCACAACGTGCATAGCCTTGTAGTCAATGGCCTCCTTAAAATACAGTGCCTCCTACCTTTAGAGTTTTGTCTCCCATTACTCTCCTGGCATGATCCACACTCCAGCCGAAAGGAACTCCTTACTGTTCAAACTTACCTTTTTTTCCTCCCCACAAGCATTTGCACATTATTCTACTCATCCTGGAATATCTTCTTTTTAATATTAGTCCTACCTATTTGTAAAAGCCTTTTTCAGATTTCCTGTTCTTCGTGGACACTTTTGTGATGAACTCAACACTGTTACGCTAACCCCCTTTTTAAATACTCATTTATATCTCTCTCATAGTACCTAACATTATCTACTTTTTAGTTAGTAATTTTTGTCTGTGTCTTATTTATGCCTCTGTTCCCCTGCCAATCCCACGTTACCACAATGAGGCCAGAAATCCCTTGAAGTGAAGGGCTGGGTCTTAAACACCTTTATATCCCCTGGAACACCTAGAGCCATGTTTAGAATGTGGTGGATTCAGCAAATATTTATTCAGCAAATATTTACTCAGCATCTACCATTTGCCAGGCACTATTCTTGGTACTGGGGATATTGACAGTGGAACAAGGTACATGATCTCTATCTTCTTGGACCTTATTTTTCTAGTGAGGAAGAATGATAATTGCCACACAATATTAAAAAATATGTGTTCATAGGCAATGTACAATGTAGTCTATAAGCACAAAAGAGGGGAAACAACTAAAATATTCAGAACATTTTCCTTAAGTAAAGTGAACTTAAAGTCATGACTACCTTTCTGAAGTCTATACTTTTCCTTTTGGTCATTCCCTCATTGCCCACATTTTAGTGCATTTTCATATGTATATCCTAGCCTGTAACCTTGAAATGTTCCTGAATAGAATGTCTCCCTTAAAATTCCTCTGGCTTCCTCTGGGAGAGCTGATGATGCTTACCCTTTGTTTAAATACCATTATTTTCTAATAGGGAAAGTTACCTGGGATGACTGAAAAGGTTTTCCATCATGGAAAAAGCCCTAGTTAACTGTTCCATAATGAATATAAATTGTCCATTATCTAAGAGTGTTGGATACAAAAAAAAATGAAGGAGGCATTTTTTTTTCAGAGCATGCCACTATTTTTTTGAGATTTTCCTTTCTCAGGAAAAAATCCATATTTAACAGGCACTGAAACAGACTCCACTTTTGAATGAGGTATTTATGTGAAGAAACTTGCCAGACTCCTTGATCAAATTATTTATTTATTTCCTTTCAGGAGCTTATTCTTCCTTAATTTTACTTACTTCCTGATATAAGTAAAAAGAAAAAATTTAAAAAAAAATGAAAAAAAGAAATAAAAAATGAACTAATGGACTAAATCCGTCCTCTTTCGCAGCAATCTGCAGGTCAGAAACTATTTCATATGGAGTTCTCATGGGAAGATATTATTTTCATTTATGAATATTTATGTTGATCCAAACCTGAAGATTCATTAAATTTCACTTACGATATGGTTCAAGTGTATTTTCCAGTAATACTATGTCTTTGCTTATTCAGGAAAAACATAACTCAAATGAATATCAGGGATAGCTTTTTGTGTTATTTTACTGAGACGTCCTTGAACAAGTTACTATTATCTATGAAGATGCTAGACTTTTATCCATCAAAATGTATTTCTGTATTTTAATAAAAGAAAGTGAATTATTAAAAATATTACACCACCAAATGGCCTAATTTTTAATGGTGGCCTTTGAGACCTATTAGTGACAAGGGAAGACTATATTTTGGAATGTGGAGTTCTGCCCAGCAACTGTCCAATCATAAGTCATAGGTAGCTACTTACTCAAAAGCCAACTTTATTTTAGAATTCTTTCTAGATATATACTGTACTAGGCCAAGAAAAGGCAGACCTAGTGCTTTAAGTGACTGCAAATAATGTGGGGCTAAATAAGGTGTGTACATGTGTGTGGGAGGCAACTGTGCCACTATGATACATAAGAAATCACAAATATTAGATGGAAGAGAGTGAAACAACTTCTTCCTGATTCTTCTTAGCACACAGAGCAAATATCAGGAATTCTTTCTAACTTTTGAAAATCTTTGAAGTCAAAAAGCTTATAATCTTTCCATAAAATGTGTCTGACAACTGCATCTAGGTAAAGAGCTGACTACAGCACAGTAAGCAAATACTTTAGAAAGTCTTTGCCTGGATAATTCTCCTAGGGAATTCACCAGTTCTGCCCCACAGAAAATTAAAATAGAATTTTTATTTTAAAGAGGGGTTTTCTGGGAGAGGGAAGATGGCTGCGTAGGAGGACGCTGGGCTCACCGCGCGTCCTGCCGATCACTTAGATTCCACCTACTCCTGCCTAAATAACCCAGAAAACCGCCAGAGGATTAGCAGAACGGAGTCTCCGGAGCCAAGTGCAGACGAGAGGCCCACGGAAGAGGGTAGGAAGGGCGGCAAGGCGATGCGCGCTCCACAGACTGGTGGGAGGGAGCCGGGGCGGAGGGGCGGCTCCCGGCCAAGCAGAGCCCCCGAGTCTGGCTGGCAAAAGCGGAGGGGCCAGACGGACTGTGTTCCGACAGCAATCGCGACTTAGCGTCTGGGAGGTCATAAGTTAACAGCTCTGCTCAGTAAGCGGGAAGGCTGGAGGACAAAGGGAGGGAGAGCTGCTGAGCCCCCGGACGACAGAGCTCAGTTTGGTGGGAAACAAAGGCTCTCGCCAGCGCCATCTCCCCCGCCCATCCCCCAGCCAAAATCCCAAAGGGAACCAGTTCTGCCAGGGAACTTGCTCCCAAACACGCAACTCTGTGCTCCTGCGGAGCCAAACCTCAGGCAGCGGATCTGACTCCCTTGCTGCCACAGGGCCCCTCCTGAAGTGGATCACCTAAGGAGAAGAGAGCTAAGCCTGCCCCTCCTGCCCCTGTGCACATTGCCTACCCACCCCAGCTAATATGCCAGATCCCCAGCACCACAAGCCTGGCAGTGTGCAAGTAGCCCAGACGGGCCACACCACCCCACAGTGAATCCTGCCCCTAGGAGAGGGGAAGAGAAGGCACACACCAGTCTGACTGTGGCCCCAGCTGTGAGCTGGGGGCAGACATCAGGTCTGACTGCGGCCCCGCCCACCAACTCCAGTTATACACCACAGCACAGGGGAAGTGCCCTGCAGGTCCTCACCACTCCACGGACTAACCAAAATGACCAAACGGAAGAATTCCCCTCAGAAGAATCTCCAGGAAATAACAACAGATAATGAACTGATCAAAATGGATTTAAATAATATAACAGAAAGTGAATTTAGAAAAATAGTCATAAACTTAATCGCTGGGCTTGAAAACAATATAGAGGACAGCAGAGAATCTCTTGCTACAGAGATCAAGGGACTAAGGAACAGTCACGAGGAGCTGAAAAGCGCTTTAAACGAAATGCAAAACAAAATGGAAACAACGACAGCTCGGATTGAAGAGGCAGAGGAGAGAATAGGTGAACTAGAAGATAAAGTTATGGAAAAAGAGGAAGCTGACAGAAAGAGAGATAAAAAAATCCAGGAGTATGAGGGGAAAATTAGAGAACCAAGTGATACAGTAAAAAGAAATAATATACGCATACTTGGTATCCCAGAGGAGGAAGAGAGAGGGAAAGGTGCTGAAGGGGTACTTGAAGAAATTATAGCTGAGAACTTCCCTGAACTGGGGAAGGAAAAAGGCATTGAAATCCAAGAGGCACAGAGAACTCCCTTCAGACGTAACTTGAATCGATCTACTGCACGACATATCATAGTGAAACTAGCAAAATACAAGGATAAAGAGAAAATTCTGAAAACAGCAAGGGATAAACGTGCCCTCACATATAAAGGGAGACCTATAAGACTCGTGACTGATCTCTCTTTTGAAACTTGGCAGGCCAGAAAGGCTTGGAACGATATCTTCAGTGTGCTAAACATAAAAAATATGCAGCCGAGAATCCTTTATCCAGCAAGTCTGTCATTTAGAATAGAAGGAGAGATAAAGGTCTTCCCAAACAAACAAAAACTGAAGGAATTTGTCACCACTAAACCAGCCCTACAAGAGATCCTAAGGGGGATCCTGTGAGACAAAGTACCAGAGACATCACTACAAGCATAAAACATACAGACATCACAATGAGTCTAAACCCGTATCTTTCTATAATAACACTGAATGTAAATGGATTAAATGCACCAACCAAAAGACATAGGGTATCAGAATGGATAAAAAAACAAGACCCATCTATTTGCTGTCTACAAGAGACTCATTTTAGATCTGAAGACACCTTTAGATTGAGAGTGAGGGGATGGAGAAATATTTATCATGCTACTGGAAGCCAAAAGAAAGCTGGAATAGCCATACTTATATCAGACAAACTAGACTATAAACTAAAGGCTGTAACAAGAGATGAAGAAGGGCATTATATAATAATTACAGGGTCTATCCATCAGGAAGAGCTAACAATTATAAATGTCTATGCACCGAATACCGGAGCCTCCAAATATATAAAACAATTACTCATAAACATAAGCAACCTTATTGATAAGAATGTGGTCATTGCAGGGGACTTTATCACCCCACTTACAGAAATGGATAGATCATCTAGACACATGGTCAATAAAGAAACAAGGGCCCTGAATGATACATTGGATCAGATGGGCTTGACAGATATATTTAGAACTCTGCATCCCAAAGCAACAGAATATACTTTCTTCTCAAGTGCACATGGAACATTCTCCAAGATAGATCATATACTGGGTCACAAAACAGCCCTTCATAAGTTCACAAGAATTGAAATTATACCATGCATACTTTCAGACCACAATGCTATGGAAGCTTGAAATCAACAACAGGAAAAAGTCTGGAAAACCTCCAAAAGCATGGAGGTTAAAGAACACCCTACTAACGAATGAGTGGGTCAACCAGGCAATTAGAGAAGAAATTAAAAAATATATGGAAACAAACGAAAACGAAAATACAACAACGCAAACACTTTGGGACGCAGCAAAGGCAGTCCTGAGAGGAAAATACATTGCAATCCAGGCCTATCTCAAGAAACAAGAAAAATCCCAAATACAAAATCTAACAGCACACCTAAAGGAAATAGAAGCAGAACAGCAAAGGCAGCCTAAACCCAGCAGAAGAAGAGAAATAATAAAGATCAGAGCAGAAATAAACAATATAGAATCTAAAAAAACTGTAGAGCAGATCAACGAAACCAAGAGTTGGTTTTTTGAAAAAATAAACAAAATTGACAAACCTCTAGCCAGGCTTCTCAAAAAGAAAAGGGAGATGACCCAAATAGATAAAATCATGAATGAAAATGGAATAATGATAACCAATCCCTCAGAGATACAAACAATTATCAGGGAATACTATGAACAATTATATGCCAACAAATTGGACAACCTGGAAGAAATGGACAAATTCCTAAACATCCACACTCTTCCAAAACTCAATCAGGAGGAAATAGAAAGCTTGAACAGACCCATAACCAGCGAAGAAATTGAATCGGTTATCAAAAATCTCCCAACAAATAAGAGTCCAGGACCATATGGCTTCCCAGGGGAGTTCTACCAGACGTTTAAAGCAGAGATAATACCTATCCTTCTCAAGCTATTCCAAGAAATAGAAAGGGAAGGAAAACTTCCAGACTCATTCTATGAAGCCAGTATTACTTTGATTCCTAAACCAGACAGAGACCCAGGAAAAAAAGAGAACTACAGGCCAATATCCCTGATGAATATGCATGAAAAAATTCTCAATAAGATACTAGCAAATCGAATTCAACGGCATATAAAAAGAATTATTCACCATGATCAAGTGGGATTTATTCCTGGGATGCAGGGATGGTTCAACATTCACAAATCAATCAACGTGATACATCACAGTAACAAAAAAAAAAAGAGAAGAACCATATGATCCTGTCAATCGATGCAGAAAAGGCCTTTGACAAAATCCAGCACCCTTTCTTAATAAAAACCCTTGAGAAAGTCGAGATAGAAAGAACATCCTTAAAGATCATAAAAGCCATTTATGAAAAGCCCACAGGTAACATCATCCTCAATGGGGAAAAACTGAGAGCTTTTTCCCTGAGATCAGGAACACGACAGGGATGCCCACTCTCAACGCTGTTGTTTAACATAGTGCTGGAAGTTCTAGCATCAGCAATCAGACAACAAAAGGACATCAAAGGCATCAAAATTGGCAAAGATGAAGTCAAGCTTTCGCTTTTTGCAGATGACATGATATTATACATGGAAAATCTGATAGACTCCACCAAAAGTCTGCTAGAACTGATACATGAATTCAGCAAAGTTGCAGGATACAAAATCAAAGTACAGAAATCAGTTGCATTCTTATACACTAACAATGAAGCAACAGAAAGACAAATAAAGAAACTGATCCCATTCACAATTGCACCAAGAAGCATAAAATACCTAGGAATAAATCTAACCAAAGATGTAAAAGATCTGTATGCTGAAAACTATAGAAAGCTTATGAAGGTAATTGAAGAAGATTTAAAGAAATGGAAAGACATTCCCTGCTCATGGATTGGAAGAATAAATATTGTCAAAATGTCAATACTACCCAAAGCTATCTACACATTCAATGCAATCCCAATCAAAATTGCACCAGCATTCTTCTCGAAACTAGAACAAGCAATCCTAAAATTCATATGGAACCACAAAAGGCCCTAAATAGCCAAAGTAATTTTGAAGAAGAAGACCAAAGCAGGAGGCATCACAATCCCAGACTTTAGCCTCTACTCCAAAGCTGTCATCATCAAGACAGCATGGTATTGGCACAAAAACAGACACATAGACCAATGGAATAGAATAGAAACCCCAGAACTAGACCCACAAACGAATGGCCAACTCATCTTTGACAAAGCAGGAAAGAACATCCAATGGAAAAAAGACAGTCTCTTTAACAAATGGTGCTGGGAGAACTGGACAGCAACATGCAGAAGGTTGAAACTAGACCACTTGCTCACACCATTCACAAAAATAAACTCAAAATGGATAAAGGACCTGAATGTGAGACAGGAAACCATCAAAACCTTAGAGGAGAAAGCAGGAAAAGACCTCTCTGACCTCAGCTGTAGCAATCTCTTACTCGACACATCCCCAAAGGCAAGGGAATTAAAAGCAAAAGTGAATTACTGGGACCTTCTGAAGATAGAAAGCTTCTGCACAGCAAAGGAAACAACCAACAAACCTAAAAGGCAACCAACGGAATGGGAAAAGATATTTGCAAATGACATATCGGACAAAGGGCTAGTATCCAAAATCTATAAAGAGCTCACCAAACTCCACACCCGAAAAACAAATAACCCAGTGAAGAAATGATCAGAAAACATGAATAGACACTTCTCTAAAGACGTCCGGATGGCCAACAGGCACATGAAAAGATGCTCAAAGTCGCTCCTTATCAGGGAAATACAAATCAAAACCACACTCAGATGTCACCTCACACCAGTCAGAGTGGCCAAAATGAACAAATCAGGAGGCTATAGATGCTGGAGAGGATGTGGAGAAATGGGAACCCTCTTGCACTGTTGGTGGGAATGCAAATTGGTGCAGCCGCTCTGGAAAGCAGTGTGGAGGTTCCTCAGAAAATTAAAAATAGACCTACCGTATGACCCAGCAATAGCACTGCTAGGAATTTATCCAAGGGATACAGGAGTCCTGATGCATAGGGGCACTTGTACCCCAATGTTTACAGCAGCACTCTCAACAATAGCCAAATTATGGAAAGAGCCTAAATGTCCATCAACGGATGAATGGATAAAGAAATTGTGGTTTATATACACAATGGAATACTACGTGGCAATGAGAAAGAATGAAATATGGGCTTTTGTAGCAACGTGGATGGAACTGGAGAGTGTGATGCTAAGTGAAATAAGCCATACAGAGAAAGACAGATACCATATGGTTTCACTCTTATGTGGATCCTGAGAAACGTAACAGAAGCCCATGGGGGAGGGGAAGGAAAAAAAGAAAAGAGGTTAGAGTGGGAGAGAACCAAAGCATAAGAGACTGTTAAAAACTGAGAACAAACTGAGGGTTGATGGGGGGTGGGAGGGAGGGGAGGGTGGGTGATGGGTATTGAGGAGGGCACCTTTTGGGATGAGCACTGGGTGTTGTATGGAAACCAATTTGACAATAAATTTCACATATTAAAAAAAAATAAAAAAAATAAAGAGGCGCTTTCTGCTTGGATACCACATCCAATTAGGTTTCCAACTTCTCATATTTGGTACCTCCTATGATTCTTTCATAAGCCAACTTCATAAAGGGGGGAAATAACTGTGTGGACAGACGGTGCAGTTATTATGAGCATTGCCATTTTTCCAGGAAATTCATTTAGCTGGGTATAAATGTCTTTGCTGAGATCTAAAGCCCCTTTCTCTTCAACAGATAGTGTATCTTGTTACTCGGCTCTGAGTAGTACTCTTAATTACCCAGAGACAGCAAGGAGTACATTACCTAATGTGACATTACCAGTAAGTCATGCCCAGTCTCATGGCCTTTCCTCAGATATCCTAATTTGTAATAATTTCATATCCTGGAGACAAAGTCAACCAATTGGTACTGGCGACCCCAGAGGCTACGAAATCTGCACTGATAATTAACAAGTAATATAGACACTATCCACTTCCTTGCGTCTACTATCCATTAAACCATGTAAGTTTGTTCTTATACAGTTTCTCTCAGGGAGTTGTTCTTATACAGGTGATTTAAAGATGTTTATTTTAGGGGCCCCTGGGTGGTTCAGTCAGTTAAGCATCTGACTTCAGCTCAGGTCATAATCTCATGGTTTGTGAGTTTGACCCCCGCATCAGGCTCTGTGCTGACAGCTCAGAGCCTGAGCCTATTTTGGATGCTGCATCTCTCTCTCTCTCTGCTCCTTGCCTGCTCACACACTCTTTCTCAAAAAATAAATAAACATGAAAAAATTAAAAAAAAAATAAAGGTATTTATTTTTATTCCTTCCCTTTTTCTTAAGCAGTGTTTCTCAAAATATGGTCTCTGGGAAAACTGGAGTGCATGTTAAAAATGAATATTTCCAGAAGATGGCGGCATAGGAGGATGCTTGGCTCACCGCGCGTCCTGCTGATCACTTAGATTCCACCTACACCTGACTAAATAACCCAGAAAACCGCCAGAGGATTAGCAGAACGGAGTCTCCGGAGCCAAGCACAGACGAGAGGCCCACGGAAGAGGGAAGGAAGGGCGGTGAGGCGGTGCGTGCTCCACGGACTGGCGGGAGGGAGCCAGGGCGGAGGGGCGGCCCACCGGCCAAGCAGAGCCTCCGAGTCTGTCTGGCAAAAGCGGAGGGGCCGGACAGAGTGTGTTCCCACAGCAAGCGGGACTTAGCATCTGTGAGGTCATGAGTTAACAGCTCTGCTCGGAAAGCAGGAAAGCTGGAGGACAAAGGGAGGGAGAGTTGCTGAGCCCCGGGACAACAGCGCTCAGTTTGGTGGGAAAAAAGGCTCTAGCCAGCGCCATCTCCCTCACCCATCCCCCAGCCAAAATCCCAAAGGGAACCAGTTCCAGCCAGGGAACTTGCTTGCTCCGTGCATTCACCCAAAGCTGTGCTTCTGCAGAGCCACCCCTCCAGCAGCAGGTCTGACTCCCTCCCGCTGCCACAGGACCCCTCCTGAAATGGATCACCTAAGGAGAAGCGAGCTAAGCCTGCCTCTCTTGCCCCCATGCACCTTGCCTACCCACCCCAGCTAATACAACAGATTCCCAGCACCACAAGCCTGGCAGTGTGCAAGTAGCCCAGATGGATCACACCACCCCACAGTGAATCCCGCCCCTAGGAGAGGGGAAGAGAAGGTACACACCAGTCTGACTGTGGCCCCAGCGGTGGGCTGGGGGCAGACATCAGGGCTGAACGCAGCTCCGCCTACCAACTCCAGTTATACACCACAGCACAGGGGAAGTGCCCTGTGTCTACACCACTCCAGGGACTATCCAAAATGACCAAACGGAAGAATTCCCCTCAGAAGGATCGCCAGGAAATAACAACAGCCAATGAACTGATCAAAAAGGATTTAAATAATATAACAGAAAGTGAATTTAGAATAATAGTCATAAAATTAATCACTGGGCTTGAAAACAGTATACAGGAAAGCAGAGAATCTCTTGCTACAGAGATCAAGGGACTAAGGAACAGTCACGAGGAGCTGAAAAACGCTTTAAACAAGATGCAGAATAAAATGGAAACGTCCACGGCTCGGATTGAAGAGGCAGAGGAGAGAAAAGGTGAACTAGAAGCTAAAGTTATGGAAAAAGAGGAAGCTGAGAAAAAGAGAGATAAAAAAAATCCAGGAGTATGAGGGGAAAATTAGAGAACTAAGTGATACACTAAAAAGAAATAATATACGCAAAATTTGTATCCCAGACGAGGAGGAGAGAGGGAAAGGTGCTGAAGGGGAAGTTGAAAAAATAATAGCTGAGAACTTCCCTGAACTGGGGAAGGAAAAAGGCATTGAAATCCAAGAGGCACAGAGAACTCCCTTCAGACGTAACTTGAATCGATCTTCTGCACGACATATCACAGTGAAACTGGCAAAATACAAGGATAAAGAGAAAATTCTGAAAGCAGCAAGGGATAAACGTGCCCTAACTTATAAAGGGAGACCTATAAGACTCGTGACTGATCTCTCTTTTGAAACTTGGCAGGCCAGAAAGGATTGGCAGGAGATCTTCATTGTGATGAACAGAAAAAAAAATGCAGCCGAAAATCCTTTATCCAGCAAGCCTGTCATTTAGAATAGAAGGAGAGATAAAGGTCTTCCCAAACAAACAAAAACTGAAGGAATTCGTCACCACTAAACCAGTCCTACAAGAGATCCTAAGGGGAATCCTGTGAGACAAAGTACCAGAGACATCGCTACAAGCATAAAACATACAGACATCACAATGACTCTAAACCCATATCTTTCTATAATAACACTGAAGGTAAATGGACTAAATGCGCCAACCAAAAGGCATAGGGTATCAGAATGGATAAAAAAAACAAGACCCATCTATTTGCTGTCTACAAGAGACTCATTTTAGATCTGAGGACACCTTTAGATTGAGAGGGGGCGGATGGAGAACTATTTATCATGCTACTGGAAGCCAAAAGAAAGCTGGAATAGTCATACTCATTTCAGACAAACTAGACTTTAAATTAAAGGCTGTAACAAGAGATGAAGAAGGGCATTATATAATAATTACAGAGTCTATCCATCAGGAAGAGCTAAAAGTTATAAATGTCTATGTGCCAAACACGGGAGCCTCCAAATATATAAAACAAATACTCATAAACATAAGCGACCTTATTGATAAGAATGTGGTCATTGCAGGGGACTTTAACACTCCACTTAGAGAAATGGATAGATCATCTAGACACACGGTCAATAAAGAAACAAGGGCCTTGAATGATACATTGGATCATTGGACTTGACAGATATATGTAGAACTCTGCATCCCAAAGCAACAGAATATACTTTCTTCTCGAGTGCACATGGAACATTCTCCAAGATAGATCATATACTGGGTCACAAAACAGCCCTTCATAAGTTCACAAGAATTGAAATTATACCATGCATACTTTCAGACCACAATGCTATGGAAGCTTGAAATCAACCACAGGAAAAAGTCTGGAAAACCTCCAAAAGCATGGAGGTTAAAGAACACCCTACTAAAGAATGAGTGGGTCAACCAGGCAATTAGAGAAGAAATTAAAAAATATATGGAAACAAACGAAAATGAAAATACAACAATCCAAATGCTTTGGGATGAAGCGAAGGCAGTCCTGAGAGGAAAATACTTTGCAATCCAGGCCTATCTCAAGAAACAAGAAAAATCCCAAATACAAAATCTAACAGCACACCTAAAGGAAAAAGAAGCAGAACAGCAAAGGCAGCCTGAACCCAGCAGAAGAAGAGAAATAATAAAGATCAGAGCAGAAATAAACAATATAGAATCTAAAAAAACGGTAGAGCAGACCAACAAAACCAAGAGTTGGTTTTTTGAAAAAATAAACAAAATTGACAAACCTCTAGCCAGGCTTCTCAAAAAGAAAAGGGAGATGACGCAAATAGATAAATTCATGAATGAAAATGGAATTATGACAACCAATCCCTCAGAGATACAAACAATTATCAGGGAATACTATGAAAAATTATATGCCAACAAATTGGACAACCCGGAAGAAATGGACAAATTCCTAAATACCTACACTCTTCCAAAACTCAATCAGGAGGAAATAGAAAGCTTGAACAGACCCATAACCAGCGAAGAAATTGAATCGGTTATCAAAAATCTCCCAACAAATAAGAGTCCAGGACGAGATGGCTTCCCAAGGGAGTTCTACCAGACGTTTAAAGCAGAGATAATATCTATCCTTCTGAAGCTATTCCAAGAAATAGAAAGGGAAGGAAAACTTCCAGACTCATTCTATGAAGCCAGTATTCCTTTGATTCCTAAACCAGATAGAGACCCAGGAAAAAAAGAGAACTACAGGCCAATATCCCTGATGAATATGGATGCAATAATTCTCAATAAGATATGAGCAAATCGAATTCAACAGCATATAAAAAGAATGATTCTCCATGATCAAGTGGGATTCATTCCTGGGATGCAGGGCTGGTTCAACATTCACAAATCAATCAACATGACACATCACATTAATAAAAGAAAAGATAAGAACCACATGATCCTGTCAATCGATGCAGAAAAGGCCTTTGACAAAAATTCAGCACCGTTTCTTAATAAAAACCCTTGAGAAAGTCGGGATAGAAGCAACATACTTAAAGATCATAAAAGCCATTTATGAAAAGCCCACAGCTAACATCATCCTCAATGGGGAAAAACTGAGAGCTTTTTCCCTGAGATCAGGAACACGACAGGGATGCCCACTCTCACCGCTGTTGTTTAACATAGTGTGGAAGTTCTGGCATCAGCAATCAGACAACAAAAAGAAATCAAAGGCATCCAAATTGGCAAAGATGAAGTCAAGCTTTCACCTTTTGCAGATGACATGATATTATACATGGAAAATCCGATAGGCTCCATCAAAAGTCTGCTAGAACTGATACATGAATTTTGCAAAGTTGCAGGATACAAAATCAATGTACAGAAATCAGTTGCATGATTGTACACTAACAATGAAGCAACCGAAAGACAAATAAAGAAATTGATCCCATTAACAATTGCACCAAGAAGCATAAAATACCTAGGAATAAATCTAAACAAAGATGTAAAAGATCTCTATGCTGAAAACTATAGAAAGCTTATGAAGGAAATTGGAGAAGATATAAAGAAATGGAAAGATATTCCCTGCTCATGGATTGGAAGAATAAATATTGTCAAAATGTCAATACTACCCAAAGCTATCTACACATTCAATGCAATCCCAATCAAAATTGCACCAGCATTCTTCTTGAAACTAGAACAAGCAATCCTAAAATTCATATGGAACCACAAAAGGCCCCGAATAGCCAAAGTAATGTTGAAGAAGATGACCGAAGCAGGAGGCATCACAATCCCAGACATCAGCCTCTACTACAAAGCTGTAATCAAGACAGCATGGTATTGGCACAACAGACACAAAGACCAATGGAATAGAAAGAAACCCCAGAACTAGACACACAAACGTATGGCCAACTAATCTATGACAAAGCAGGAAAGAACATCCAATGGAAAAAAGACAGTCTCTTTAACAAATGGTGCTGGGAGAACTGGACAGCAATATGCAGAAGGTTGAAACTAGACCACTTTCTCACACCATTCACAAAAATAAACTCAAAATGGATAAAGGGCCTGAATGTGAGACAAGAAACCATCAAAACCCTAGAGAAGAAAGCAGGAAAAACCTCTCTGACCTCAGCAGTAGCAATCTCTTACTCAACACATCCCCAAAGGCAAGGGAATTAAGAGCAAAAATTAATTACTGCGACCTTATGAAGATAAAAAGCTTCTGCACAGCAAAGGAAACAACCAACAAACCTAAAAGGCAACCAATGGAATGGGAAAAGATATTTGCAAATGACATATCGGAGAAGGGGCTAGTATCCAAAATCTATAAAGAGCTCACCAAACTCCACACCCGAAAAACAAATAACCCAGTGAAGAAATGGGCAGAAAACATGAATAGACACTTCTCTAAAGAAGACATCCAGATGGCCAACAGGCACATGAAAAGATGCTCAACGTCGCTCCTTATCAGGGAAATACAAATCAAAACCACACTCAGATATCACCTCACGCCAGTCAGTGTGGCCAAAATGAACAAATCAGGAGACTATCAATGTTGGAGAGGATGTGGAGAAATGGGAACCCTCTTGCACTGTTGGTGGGAATGCAAATTGGTGCAGCCACTCTGGAAAACAGTGCGGAGGTTCCTCAGAAAATTAAAAATAGTCCTACCCTATGACCCAGCAATAGCACTGCTAGGAATTTAACCAAGGGATACAGGAGTACTGATGCATAAGGGCACTGTTACCCCAATGTTTACAGCAGCACTCTCAACAATAGCCAAATTATGGAAAGAGCCTAAATGTCCATCAACTGATGAATGGATAAAGAAATTGTGGTTTATATACACAATGGAGTACTACGTGGCAATGAGAAAGAATGAAATATGGCCCTTTGTAGCAACGTGGATGGAACTGGAGAGTGTGATGCTGAATGAAATAAGCCATACAGAGAAAGACAGAAACCATATGTTTTCACTCTCATGTGGATCCTGAGAAACTTAACAGAAACCCATGGGGGAGGGGAAGGAAAAAAAAAGAGGTTAGAGTGGGAGAGAACCAAAGCATAAGAGACTGTTAAAAACTGAGAACAAACTGAGAGTTGATGGGGGGTGGGAGGGAGGGGAGGGTGGGTGATGGATATTGAGGAGGGCACCTTTTGGGATGAGCACTGGGTGTTGTATGGAAACCAATTTGACAATAAGTTTCATATATTGAAAAAAAATGGATATTTCCAGATGGAACTTTATTTTTTTAATTCTATTTTTAATGTTTATTTATTTTTGAGAGCAAGTGGAGGAGGGACAGACAGACAGGGAGACACAGAATCTGAAGCAGACTCCAGACTCTGCTGACAGCTGAGCACAGACGACGGCCTGACGTGGGGTAAAACTCAAGAACCCTGAGATTATGATCTGAGCTGAAGTTGGACATTTAACCGACTGAGCCACTCAGGCGGCCCCCAGATGGAACAACTCTTAACTTCCAAACGACAGAGACAAGGTAGCTATATTTTAACAAGATCGCAAGAGAAACAAATCCAAGAGCTTTCAAATATGAGAGTCTTCCTTGAGTTATAAAGGGCAATTTCAATATCAATACAGTCCTTTTCTTAAGTTCCATATCAAAACTAGGTCCTTGTAGGGTTTCTCTGTGCTTTCCTATCTCCATTGCCTGGGTTCTTGAGTTCTCCATCTGCCTAAAGTGATATATTCCCATCTTTACCTATTGAAATCCTGCCTATCTGCCAAGGCCACTCTTCAAAAAAAATGTCAACTTCCTCATGAAAGCTTTCATTATCTTCTGCCTGATTATGATTATATTCACCTGTGAACTCCTATAGCACTTTGTATTAGAAATATGCTTTCTTATTCATTCCACAAAATTGTGAGCTCATTACCAACAAACACTATTTTTTTATTGATGTATATGACCCTTTACCCCTAAAGTGCCTGGCTACTTTGTGTGTAGTAGGAACTCACTTTGATTCAACCATGTTTATTGAACATCTAGACCAGAGCTTAATACAATGGGAGATAATCCCTTTATGTCTCATATATGGTATGCTATTTTACAAACAATTTGCATATAGCCTCATATTGTTGACTACTGTTTAACTTGTGGTTCATAGTGGGTCTCAAGTCTTTATTTATACATCATTAAAATATAAGAGAAAGCAGTACATTACTTTTGATAGATATTATAAAACACTGAGCAGTTTAGAATTTACATGTAGCCAACTATCTAGCTATCAGTGTCTCCTATTTTTACCATTCGGGTGTATGTATCCTAAATTTTGGTTTGAATTACAGGTCAACATTTCACTGAGTTTTATTTTAAATATTGTATCTGAAATTATTCACTTTATAAATGTGATGAAAAAATCGCAAGTTATGTTACAGTGGGAAAACTGTGTGTACTTCCTGTTCTCAGTGCTGACATGGCTTTGGGGATTTTCCTCCACTCTTCTAGATGCTCATCTGGAGTTTCAGACCAGACATTAGAATTTGGACAAAAAGAGAATTTTTATTAAGGAAAGTTAAAAGCTTCCAAGTTTATATAAAATAAACTAAGATCCAAGATAACCAAGTCCTTCTGGCTGTTTTCACCTTTTTGCAGTCCTTTTCTTGCAATTTTCTCTTTGAGAGTGTTTCGTATCCACTGCTTCACAGGATTAATAGGCTGCAAAAGTGGAGGAATAATGCAACTTTATGAGGTCTGGTAAAAAGAGCAAGAGTGGAGTGGAAAATTAAACCGGTCTCCAGGGCCTCACTCCAGAGTTGGCTTTCATTTTGGGTGTAGGTGGCTACCTAATATGGTGTGATTTCCAGAGCTGCCAAAAAGTGCTTCTTTAAGAAAAAAGAAACTACAAATTCTTTCCTATTTGTTGGCTGGGGCCTCCTTCTTAACAATAAGACATATTCCTTATTGAGGACACATAGACTTGGAATACCAGACTTCCACCTTTAAAGATGGAGTCCAGGAACTTAAAACTGGCAGCTTTTCCTGAGGAATATCAGTACCCTAAACAAACTCAGTCTTTCCATATCATGCGTAATGGACAATAGAGTTCTTTTTGTTGTTGTTGTTGTTGTTGTTGTTGTTGTTTGTTTGTTTGTTTTTTGTTGTTTTTTTTTTTTTTTGCATTGTGCTTTTCAGCTCAGTTAGTGTATCAGCTTTTTTGTTCTTGATGCTTAGTACTTTTTCCTCCATAGTTAGTTGTATCTTACTTATATCTTAAGGCCATTTTTTCTGCACTACATTATTCAAAATCTATACACTTTGTTTTAAAGAAGAAAAGGATATTATGGAAGCTTCTCAGCAGATATTTGAGGTCTTTAGAAACTGCATAAAAATCCTGTTAAAAATAATTTAAATTTTAAGATTTTAAATATTAAAATGCAAGTGACAAACAGAAGAGATTGTCTAGCTTTCAGTGATTACCTTAAAATATACCCATGTAGCTCTCAATATTTACTCTAAAAAACTGTCTATGGGACATTTGATATCCCAGTGAGAGGGCAATTAATCTAAAATATGGGATCTCATTTTTGGATTTTAATGACAAATGCTAGATCCTGTCCTTAGATAATACTTTCATATGGAACCATGAAAGACCGAGAATAGGCAAAGTAATCTTGAAAAAGGATAATAAAGCTAGAGACATCACAATTCTGGACTTCAAGTTATATTACAAAGCTGTAATAACCGAAATAGTATGGTACTAGCACAAAAATAGATGCATACATCAATAGAACAGAATAGAAAATCCATAAATAAATACAAAATTGTATTGTCAAACAGTCTTTGACAAAGGAGGAAATAATATCCAATGGGAAAAAACTTCTGCAGGGGCACATGGGTGGCTCAGTCAGTTTAGCGTCTGACTTGATTTCAGCTTAGGTCATGATCTCAAGGTTTGTGGAACCAAGCCCCATGTAGGGTTCTGCGCTGACAGTGACAGAGCCTACTGTAAGGATTCTCTCTCTTCCTATCTCTATTTTCCCCTTCTCATGCTGTCTCTCTCAAAATAAATAAATAAACTTAAAAAAATAAAAAGCTTCTGCAGAGTGAAGGAATGGATCATTAAAACTAAAAGGCAAAATGCAGAATGGGATAAGATATTTACAAATGACATATGCCATTAATTATTGGCATCAAATATATATAAAGAACTGATAAAACACAACATCAAAAAACAAATAATCCAATTAAAAAGTGGGCAGAAGACATGAATAGACATTTTTCCAAAGAAGACAAACAGATGGCCAACAGACTTATGAAAGATTCTCATTACCTTTTATGGTAAGGGAAATGAAAATCAAAACTATAATGAGATATCACCTCACATTTTTTAGAAAAGCTAAAATCAACAACAGAAGAAAAATGGGTGTTTGTGAGGAAAACAGTATGGAGTTTGTTCAGAAACTTAAAAACAAAACTACCCTATGATCTAGCAATTGTACTAATGGGTCTTTGCCAAACGAATACAAAAACATTAATTCAAAAGGATATATGCACTCCTCTGTTTATAGCAGCATTGTCTACAATAGCCAAAATATGGAAGCAGATGAAATGTCCTTCAATTGATGAACGGACAAACACTCTCTCTCTCTCTCTCTCTCTCTCTCTCTCTCTCTCTCTCTCTCACACACACACACACACACACACTGGAATATTATTCAGCCATAAAAAACCTGAAATCTTGCCATTTGCAACAACATGGATGGAGCTAGAGAGTATAATGGCAGCCAAAGTTACACAGGGTTAAGACAAATACCATATGAATTCACTCACATGTGGAATTTAAGAAATAAAACAAATAAGCAAAGAGCAAAAGGGGGGGGGAGAGGGAGAGAGAGAGAGAAAGACAATTAAGAAACAGACTCTTAACTATAGAGAGCAAACTGAAGGTTACCAGAGAGCTGGGTGGGTTAAATAGGTGGTGGGGATTAAGGAATGCATTTGTTGTGATGAATACAGGGTGATATATGGAATTATGGAATCACAATATTGTACACCTAGAATTAATAAAACACTGTATGTTAACTTACTGGAATTAAAATATTAACTTATAAAAATTGGAAAGATATTTGTATTAATGGATTATAAATTAATATTGTCAAGGTGTTCATAGTACCCAAAGGAATATGCAGATTCAATGCAACCTCTATAAATATTCCAAAGTCACTTTTCACAGAACTAGAACAAATAATCCTAAAATTTGTATGAAACCTAAAATTTGTATGAAAAGACCCTCAATAGCCAAAACAATCTGGAAAAAGATAAACAAAGCTGGAAATATCACACATCATGATTTAAATTTGTTTAATGTTTATTTATTTTTGAGATAGAACATGAGCAGGGGAGGGGCAGAGAGAGAGGGAAACACATAATCTGAAACAGGCCCCAGGCTCCAGCAGTCCGCACAGAGACCAACGTGGGGGTCAAAGTCATGGACCACAAGATCATGACCTGAGCTGAAGTCAGATGCTCAACCGACTGAGTCACCCAGGCATCCCTCACACTTCCTGGTTTAAAAACAAGATACAACGCTATAAAAATAAAAGTAGTATGATATTGGCATAAAGACAGGCACAAAGATCAAGGGAACATAATTGAGAGACCAGTATTAAACCCACATATACATGAACAATCAATTTGTGACAAAGAGGCCAAGAACATACAATGGAGAAAGGAAATTTTCTTCAATAAATGACACAGGGAAAGCTGGACACCCACATACAAAAGAATGATTTTAGATCACTATCTTACATCATACACAAAAGAATTAACTCAAAATGGATTAGATAATTGAATGTGAGCCCTGAGACCATGAAGTTCCCAAAGGAAAACATAGGTGGTAATTTCCTTTACATTGGTCTTAGTGTTATTGTTTTTGTGGTTTGGACTCCACAGACAAGCAAAATGAAAACAAAAATAAACAAATGGGACTACATCCAACTAAAAAGCTTCCACACAATGAAAGAAACCATAATTAAAACAAAAATCTGACCTACTGAATGGGGGAATATTTTTGAAAATTATATATCTGACAAGGGATTAGTATCCACAATATATAAGGAATTCATACAGCCCAACAACAACAATGAATATAATTGAAAATGGCACAGGATCTGAATAGATATTCTTCCAAGAAAACATACAGATAACCAACAGGAACAGGAAAACGTGTTCAAAATCACTAATTATTAGGAAAATGGAAATAAATACTGCAATGACATAGCACTACACACCAGTTAGAACACTTCTTATCAAAAAGACAAAATAACAAGTGTTGGAGATCATATGAAGCTGAGGGAACACTCATGCACTGTTGGTGGGAATTTAAATTAGTGCAGCAACTCTAGAAGGCTGGAGCATGGATTAATCTTCAAAAAGTTAAAAATAGAAATATCTTATGATTCAAGTATTTCACTTCTGGATAATTATCCAAAAAATACAAAAAATGCTGATTCAACATCTCTCATCATCAAAGAAATACAATTTAAAACTACAATGAGATATCACCTCACACCAGTCAGAATGGCTAAAACTAACAACACAGAAAACAACAGGTGTCCATGAGAATGTGGAGAAAGGGTTGGTGGAAATGCAAACTGGTACAGCTACTGTGGAAAATAGTATGAAGTTTCCTGAAAAACTTAAAACTAGAACTATCGTATGATCCAGCAGTTGCACAGAATACCAAAATACTAATTTGAAGGGAGACATATATCTGGGTCTTTATAGCAGCATTATCTACAATAGCCAAATTATGGAAACAGCCCAAGTATCCATCGACTGATGAATGGATAAATAAGAGGTGAGACACACACACACACACACACACACACACACACACACACACAATGGAACATTACTCAGCCATAAAAAGAATGAAATCTTGCCATTTGCAATGACATAGATGGAATTAGAGAGTGTTGCGCTAAGTAAGGTAAGTCAGAGAAACAAAAATACCATGTGGTTTCAATCATATATGGAATTAAAAAACAAAAGAAAGGAGCAAAGGGAAAAGAGAGAGGAAAATCAAGAAACAGACTTTTAACTATAGAGAGCAAACCAATGGTTACCAGAGGGAAGTGAGGTGGGAGCATGGGTTCCACAGGCGATGGGGATTAAGGAGTGCAGTTTTGTTTTTTTTTTTTTTTTTAATTTTTTTTTTCAACGTTTTTTATTTATTTTGGGACAGAGAGAGACAGAGCATGAACGGGGGAGGGTCAGAGAGAGAGGGAGACACAGAATCGGAAACAGGTTCCAGGCTCCGAGCCATCAGCCCAGAGCCTGACGCCGGGCTCGAACTCACGGACCGCGAGATCGTGACCTGGCTGAAGTCGGACGCTTAACCGACTGCGCCACCCAGGCGCCCCAAGAAAGTACACACAGTTTTCCCACTGTAACATAACTTGCGATTTTTTCATCACATTTATAAAGTGAATAATTTCAGATACAATATTTAAAATAAAACTCAGTGAAATGTTGACCTGTAATTCAAACCAAAATTTAGGATACATACACCCGAATGGTAAAAATAGGAGACACTGATAGCTAGATAGTTGGCTACATGTAAATTCTAAACTGCTCAGTGTTTTATAATATCTATCAAAAGTAATGTACTGCTTTCTCTTATATTTTAATGATGTATAAATAAAGACTTGAGACCCACTATGAACCACAAGTTAAACAGTAGTCAACAATATGAGGCTATATGCAAATTGTTTGTAAAATAGCATACCATATATGAGACATAAAGGGATTATCTCCCATTGTATTAAGCTCTGGTCTAGATGTTCAATAAACATGGTTGAATCAAAGTGAGTTCCTACTACACGCAAAGTAGCCAGGCACTTTAGGGGTAAAGGGTCATATACATCAATAAAAAAATAGTGTTTGTTGGTAATGAGCTCACAATTTTGTGGAATGAATAAGAAAGCATATTTCTAATACAAAGTGCTATAGGAGTTCACAGGTGAATATAATCATAATCAGGCAGAAGATAATGAAAGCTTTCATGAGGAAGTTGACATTTTTTTTGAAGAGTGGCCTTGGCAGATAGGCAGGATTTCAATAGGTAAAGATGGGAATATATCACTTTAGGCAGATGGAGAACTCAAGAACCCAGGCAATGGAGATAGGAAAGCACAGAGAAACCCTACAAGGACCTAGTTTTGATATGGAACTTAAGAAAAGGACTGTATTGATATTGAAATTGCCCTTTATAACTCAAGGAAGACTCTCATATTTGAAAGCTCTTGGATTTGTTTCTCTTGCGATCTTGTTAAAATATAGCTACCTTGTCTCTGTCGTTTGGAAGTTAAGAGTTGTTCCATCTGGGGGCCGCCTGAGTGACTCAGTCAGTTAAGTGTCCAACTTGGCAAGATTTCTTTTTTATGGCCAGTATTCCAGTGTGTGGTTGTGTGTGTGTGTGTGTGTGTGTGTGTGTGTGAGTGTGTGTCTGTGTGTATGAGTGTATCTCACCTCTTCTTTATCCACTCATCAGTGGATGGTTACTTGGGCTGTTTCTATAATTTGGCTAATGTAGTTACTGTTGCTATAAACATCTGGGAGCATGTCTCCCTTTGAATTTGTATTTTGGTATCCTTTGGGTAAATACTCAATGCTGCAATTACTGGATAATAGGATAGTTCCATTTTTAACTTTTTGAGGAAACGTCATACTGTTTTCCAGATGTGCTGCACCCATTTGAATTCCCACGAACAATGCAAGAGGGTATCCCTTTTTCCACAACCTTACCAATACCTGGTGTTTCTTGTGTTCTTGATTTTAGCTATTCTGACAGCTGTGAGGTGATATCTCATTATAATTTTTATTTATTTGTATTTCCCTGATAATCAGTGATGTTAATGATGTTTTCTTACATCTCTTGTTCATCTGTATGTCTTCTTTGGAAAAATGACTGTTCATGTCTTTTGCTGCTAACTGGGCTGTTTGTTTTTGGGTTTACTAAGTTCTTTATAAATTTTGGATACCAACCCTTTATCAGGTCATTTGCAAATATCTTCTCCCATTGCTAGAGTTTGCTTTTATTTTGTTGATTGTTTCCTTTACTGTGCAGAGGCTTTTTTTTTTATCTTGATGAATTGCCAATAGTTCATTTTTGCTTTTGTTTCCCTTGGCTCAGGAGAAGTATCTAATAACAAGGTGCCATGGCCAATGTCAAAAATGTTGCTGCCTGTGTTCTGCCTTAGGACTTTGATGGTTTCCTGTCTCACGTTTAGGTATTTCATCCATTTTGAATTTATTTTTGTGTATGGTTAAAAAAGTGGTCTAGTGTAATTTTACTGCATGTTGCTGCTCAGTTCTTCCAACACCATTTGTTGAAGAAACTGTCTTTTTTCCATTGGATAGTCTCTTCTGTTTTGTCAAATATTAGTTGACCGTAGAGTTGTGGGTCCATTTCTGGGGTTTCTATTCTGTTCCATTGATCTATGTGTCTTATTCTGAGGCAGTGCAATACTATTTCATCACTAGAGCTTTGTAATATAACTTCAAGTCTGGAATTGTGGTGTCTCCAGCTTTGCTTTGCTTTTTCAAGATTGCTTTGGCTATCTGGGATCTTTTGTGGTTCCTACAATTTTAGGATTATTTGTTGTAGCTCTGTGAGAAATGGTATTTTCATAGAGTTTACATTAAATGTGTAGATTGCATTGGGTAGTATAAAAATTTCTGACAATATTTGTTATTCCAATCCATGAGTATGGAATGTCTTTCCTTTTCTTTGTGTTGTCTTCAATTTCTTTCGTGAGTGTTTTATAGTTTTCAGAGTACACCTCTTTCACCTCTTTGGTTATGGTTATTCCTAGGTATCTTATTGGTTTTGTGCAATTCTAAATGGGACTGATTCCAGAATTTCTCTTCCTGTTGCTTCATTATTGGTGTATAGAAATGTAAGGTTTCTATGCATTAATTTTATATCTTGCAAGTTTACTGAATCCGTTTATCATTTCTAGAAGTTTTATGGTGGAGTCTTTTAGGTTTTCTATGTCATATCATCTGAAAATAGTGAACATTTTACTTCTTCCCTGCTGATTTGTATGCCTTTTCTTTCTTTTCGTTGTGTGATTGCTGTGGCTAGAACTCCCAGTACTATGTTAAATAAAAGTGGTGTGAATAGTCATCCTTTCTCTGTTCCTGGCCATAGAGGAAAAGCTCTCAGTTTGTCCCCATTGAGGATTACATTAGCTGTAGAGTTTTCATATAAGGCCTTTATTTTGTTGAGGTATTTTCCATGTAAACCTGCTTTGTTTAGGTTTTTATCATGAATGGATGTTGCATTTTGTCAAGTGCTTTTTCTGTATCAATTGAAATGATATGATTCTTATCCCTTCTTTCATTAATGTGTTGTATCACATTTATTTACTTGTGATATTGAGCCACAGTTGCAACCCAGGAATAAATCCCAAGTGATTGTGCTTAATGATTTTTTAACCTGTTGTTGGATTCTATTTGCTAGTATTTTATCGAGGCTTTTTGCATCCATGTTCTTTGAGGATATTGACTTTTTTTTAGTAGAGTTTTTACTTGGTTTTGGTGTCAGGGTAATGCTGGACTCCTAGAATGAATTTGGAAGCTTTCATTCCATTTATTTTTTTGGAAATAGTTTGAAAAGAATAGGTATTAACTCTTCTTTCAATGGTTGGCAGAATTTACCTGCGAACACATTTGGTCATGGACTTTTGTTCATTGGAGTTTTTGAATACTGCTTCAATTTCTTTGCTGGTTATTGGACTTTTCCAGTTTTCTGCTTCTTCCTGTCTAGATTTGGCAGTTTATATATTTCTAGGAATTTATCCATTTCTTCCAGTCTGACCAATTTTTGGCATATAGTTTTTCATAATGTTCTCCTATAAGTGTTTGTATTTCTTTGGGTTTCGTTGCCATTTCTCATCTCTTATTTGTAATCTTATTTATTTGGGTCATTTCTCTTTTGTTTTTGATAGATAAGTCTGGCTAGAGGTTTATCAATTTTATTAATTTTTCCGATGAACCATCACCTGGATTCATTGATCTTCTTTCTTGTTTTTTGTTTGTTTGTTTCTATGTCACTTATTTCTGCTCTAACTTTATTATTTCCTCCTGCTGGCTCTAGGTTTCATTTGTTCTTTTTTATAGCTCCTTTAGATGTTACATTTGGTTCTTTATTTGAGATTTTTCTTGCTTCTTGAGATAGGCCTGCCTTGCTATATATTTCTCTTTTATGATCATTTTTGTTGCTTCCCAAAAGTTTTGGACCACTGTGTTTTCCATTCTCATTTTTCCCATGCACTTTTTTCTTTCTTCTATTATATCCTGGTGACCCATTTGTTATTTAGTAGCATATTATTCATTCTCCAAGTATTTGCGATCTTTCTTGATTTTTTTTCTTGTGGTTAACTTCTAGTTTCATAGCATTGCGTTCAGAAAAGATACCTGGTATGACTTTGATCTTATTGAATTTGTTTAAGCTGGTTTTGTGGGATAAAATGTGATCTATTCTTGAGAATGTTCCATGTGCACTTGAAAAGAATGTGTAGTCTGTTGTTTTATAGGATGGAAGGTTCAGAATATATCTGTTAAGTGCGTCTGGTCCAGTGTGTCAATAAAAGCCATTGTTTCCTTGTTGATTTTCTGGATAGATGATCTGTCCATTAATGTAAGTGGATTTTTGAGTCCCATGTTGTTATTATATTATTATCCATTAGTTCCTTTGTTTGTTATCAATTGGGTTTCTTATTTGGGTGCTTTCATGTTTGGGGCATAAATATTTACAATTATTAGATCTTCTTATTGGATTGTACCATTGATATTATATATATAGTTTCCTGTTACAGTCTTTGTTTGAAAGTCTAGACTGTTCACAATATTTATTGCTACTCAGGCTTTCTGTTGACAATCATTTGCATGATAAATGTTTCCCCATTCCCCTCACTTTCACTCTGAAGGTGTCTTTAAGTCTAAAATGAGTCTCTTTTAGGTAGCATATAAATTGATCTTTTTTATTATTCCATTATGAGACCCCATATCTTTTAATTGGAATGTTTAATGAATTAATATTGAAAGTAATTATTGATAGATATGCATTTATTGCCTCTTTATTACTTGTTTTGCTATTGTTTCCAGAGATATTCTCTGATCTTTTCTCACTTTTTTCACTTTTGGTCTCTCCTTTGTACTCAGTCTCCAGTAATACTTCTTGCAAGGGTGGTCTAGTGGTTATGAACTCCTTTTGTTTTTGTTTTTCTGGGAAACTCTTTAACTCTCCTTCTATTCTGAATGATAGCCCTGCTGGATAGAATATTCTTGGTGCAGATTTTTCCCATTCAACCATTTGTTATATCATGTCACTCCTTTCTGGCTTGCCAAGTTTCTTTTGAGTAATCTTCAGCTAGCCTTATGGATTTTCCTTTGTAAGTTAGGGACTTCTTTGTCTTGTTGATTTTAACTTTTTTTTTTCTTTAGCAGTATATTTTGCAAATTTAATTACAGTAAGTCTTGGTGTTGGCTGCTTTTGTTGACTTTGGTGGGAGTTCTCTGTGCCTTCTGGATCTAGATGTCTGTTTCCTTCCCCAGATTAGGCAAATTTCCAGCTAGTATTTCTTCTAATAAGATTTTCACCCCCTTTTCTCTCTTTGTCTCTTCTGAGATTCCTGTAATATGAATGTTATTACATTTGATGGTGGCACAAAGTTCCCTAAATCTACTTTTGTGTTACATAATTCTTGTTTCTGTCTTTCTTCAGCTTTATTACTTTCTTACTTTATGTTCTAAGTTATTAATTAATCCCTCTCCTTTACCCAGCCTGCTATTCATTGCATCAAGTTTATTTCTAATCTTGTTTATTACAGTCTTCATCTCTAAATTGTTTTCATTTATCTTATCTCTGTGATAAGGGTCTTGCTGATATCTTCTATTCTTTTCTCAAGCTCAGGAAGTATCTTCATGATGTTGCTTTAAATTCTCCATCAGGCATGTTACTTATATCTTTTTTTCCTTAGACCTCTGGCCATGGCCTTATCTTGTTCTTTCATTTGAGATAAATTCCTCTTACTTTGCATTTTGTCTAAGTGTCTGCCCTTTTCTCTGTGTTAGAACCATTTATGTCTCTTGGTGCTCCATGGTATGTCACTGGTGTATACTGTGTGCACCTTGCTTTTGTGTTTTGGCTTTGCTCTCTTTTAGGCCAGTCATCTGCAGAAGTTTTCCTTGCGGGCTGTGGGCAGTGTTTCATTCCTGGCCTGAATATGATGAGTTTTAACTAGGTGTGTTCTGGTCGGCTTGTGAAAGGAGACCTGTTGTCACCTCCTCCAGAACTGAGGCCTTGCAGAACTCTCTGATCTAGAGACGTGGTGTATGCAGGGTGTGTTTTCCTGTCTTCTGGGTGAGGGGTCTGCCATGATGGGAATGAGTCAAGAGTTACTGAGAAGTGCACTCTCACCAGATCACAGGGGATGGAGCTTGGTGTATGTAAATAAGGCAGCAGTAGGGATGCTGTGAGGCTTCCTGCAGTTGGCTCTGTGCTTATGCTGAAGGCTGCAGGAGGGAAATGGTGCCAGCCAGCTTTATTCCCAGTGAGGTGTCTCCATGAATATAGCCTCTCGGACATGTTCTGAGAAGAGTGAATAGTTTCCCCACTGTGTGCCCCAGGCACTCTCCGGATTGTCAGATTGCTGTTTCCACACTGCTCCCAAGTTGTTTGTCTTCCTTCTCTTCAGAAGCAGCATAGTGCCCCCAAGGCTCTGTCACAGTCAAGCCCTGACCTTTAAAACTTCAGGCTGGGGGGGTTCCGGAAGATGGCGGCGTAGGAGGACGCGGGGCTCACAGCGCGTCCTGCCGATCACTTAGATTCCACCTACACCTGCCTAAAGAACCCAGAAAACCGCCAGAGGATTAGCAGAAGGGAGTCTCCGGAGTCAAGCGCAGACGAGAGGCCCACGGAAGAGGGTAGGAAGGGCGGCGAGGCGGTGCGCACTCCACGGACTGGCGGGAGGGAGCCGGGGCGGAGGGGCGGCTCGCCGGCCAAGCAGAGCCCCCGAGTCTGGCTGGCAAAAGCGGAGGGGCCGGACGACTGTGTTCCGACAGCAAGCGCGACTTAGCGTCTGGGAGGTCATAAGTTAACAGCTCTGCTCGGAAAGCGGGAAGGCTGGAGGACAAAGGGAGGGAGAGCTGCTGAGCCCCCGGACGGCAGAGCTCAGCTTGGCGGGGAACAAAGGCGCCAGCGCCATCTCCCCCGCCCATCCCCCAGCCAAAATCCCAAAGGGAACCAGTTCCTGCCAGGGAACTTGCTCGCTCCGCGCAAACACCCAACTCTGTGCTTCTGCGGAGCCAAACCTCCGGCAGCGGATCTGACTCCCTCCCGCTGCCACAGGGCTCCTCCTGAAGTGGATCACCTAAGGAGAAGCGAGCTAAGCCTGCCCCTCCAGCCCCCGTGCACCTTGCCTACCCACCCCAGCTAATACGCCAGATCCCCAGCAACACAAGCCTGGCAGTGTGCAAGTAGCCCAGACGGGACACGCCACCCCACAGTGAATCCCGCCCCTAGGAGAGGGGAAGAGAAGGCACACACCAGTCTGACTGTGGCCCCAGCAGTGGGCTGGGGGCAGACATCGGGTCGGACTGCGGCCCCGCCCACTAACTCCAGTTATACACCACAGCACAGGGGAAGTGCCCTGCAGGTCCTCACCACTCCAGGGACTCTCCAAAATGACCAAACGGAAGAATTCCCCTCAGAAGAATCTCCAAGTAATAACAACAGCTAATGAACTGATCAAAAAGGATTTAAATAATATAACAGAAAGTGAATTTAGAATAATAGTCATAAAATTAATCGCTGGGCTTGAAAACAGTATACAGGACAGCAGAGAATCTCTTGCCACAAAGATCAAGGGACTAAGGAACAGTCACGAGGAGCTGAAAAACGCTTTAAACGAAATGCAAAACAAAATGGAAACCACGATGGCTCGGCTTGAAGAGGCAGAGGAGAGAATAGGTGAACTAGAAGATAAAGTTATGGAGAAAGAGGAAGCTGAAAGAAAGAGAGATAAAAAAATCCAGGAGTATGAGGGGAAAATTAGAGAACTAAGTGATACACTAAAAAAAAATAATATACGCATAATTGGTATCCCAGAGGAGGAAGAGAGAGGGAAAGGTGCTGAAGGGGTACTTGAACAAATTATAGCTGAGAACTTCCCTGAACTGGGGAAGGAAAAAGGCATTGAAATCCAAGAGGCACAGAGAACTCCCTTCAGACGTAACTTGAATCGATCTACTGCACGACATATCATAGTGAAACTGGCAAAATACAAGGATAAAGAGAAAATTCTGAAAGCAGCAAGGGATAAACGTGCCTTCACATATAAAGGGACACCTATAAGACTCGTGACTGATCTCTCCTTTGAAACTTGGCAGGCCAGAAAGGCTTGGCACGATATCTACAGTGTGCTAAACAGAAAAAATATGCAGCCGAGAATCCTTTATCCAGCAAGTCTGTCATTTAGAATAGAAGGAGAGATAAAGGTTTTCCCAAACAAACAAAAACTGAAGGAATTTGTCACCACGAAACCAGCCCTACAAGAGATCCTAAGGGGGATCCTGTGAGACAAAGTACCAGAGACATCACTACAAGCATAAAACATACAGACATCACAATGACTCTAAACCCATATCTTTCTATAATAACACTGAATGTAAATGGATTAAATGCGCCAACTAAAAGACATAGGGTATCAGAATGGATAAAAAAACAAGACCCATCTATTTGCTGTCTACAAGAGACTCATTTTAGATCTGAGGACACCTTTAGATTGAGAGTGAGGGGATGGAGAACTATGTATCATGCTCCTGGAAGCCAAAAGAAAGCTGGAGTAGCCATACTTATATCAGACAAACTAGACTTTAAATTAAAGGCTGTAACAAGAGATGAAGAAGGGCATTATATAATAATCACAGGGTCTATCCACCAGGAAGAGCTAACTATTATAAATGTCTATGCGCCAAATACCCGAGCCCCCAGATATATAAAACAATTACTCATAAACATAAGCGACCATATTGATAAGAATGTGGTCATTGCAGGGGACTTTAACACCCCACTTACAGAAATGGATAGATCATCTAGACACACAGTCAATAAAGAAACAAGGGCCCTGAATGATACATTGGATCCGATGGACTTGACAGATATATTTAGAACTCTGCATCCCAAAGCAACAGAATATACTTTCTTCTCGAGTGCACATGGAACATTCTCCAAGATAGATCATATACTGGGTCACAAAACAGCCCTTCATAAGTTAACAAGAATTGAAATTATACCATGCATACTTTCAGACCACAATGCTATGAAGCTTGAAATCAACAACAGGAAAAAGTCTGGAAAACCTCCAAAAGCATGGAGGTTAAAGAACACCCTACTAACGAATGAGTGGGTCAACCAGGCAATTAGAGAAGAAATTAAAATATATATGGAAACAAACGAAAATGAAAATACAACAATCCAAACGCTTTGGGATGCAGCGAAGGCAGTCCTGAGAGGAAAATACATTGCAATCCAGGCCTATCTCAGGAAACAAGAAAAATCCCAAATACAAAATCTAACAGCACACCTAAAGGAAATAGAAGCAGAACAGCAAAGGCAGCCTAAACCCAGCAGAAGAAGAGAAATAATAAAGATCAGAGCAGAAATAAACAATATAGAATCTAAAAAAACTGTAGAGCAGATCAACGAAACCAAGAGTTGGTTTTTTGAAAAAATAAACAAAATTGACAAACCTCTAGCCAGGCTTCTCAAAAAGAAAAGGGAGATGACCCAAATAGATAAAATCATGAATGAAAATGGAATGATTACAACCAATCCCTCAGAGATACAAACAATTTTCAGGGAATACTATGAAAAATTATATGCCAGCATATTGGACAACCTGGAAGAAATGGACAAATTTCTAAACACCCACACTCTTCCAAAACTCAATCAGGAGGAAATAGAAAGCTTGAACGGACCCATAACCAGCGAAGAAATTGAATCGGTTATCAAAAATCTCCCAACAAATAAGAGTCCAGGACCAGATGGCTTCCCAGGGGAGTTCTACCAGACATTTAAAGCAGAGATAATACCTATCCTTCTCAAGCTATTCCAAGAAATAGAAAGGGAAGGAAAACTTCCAGACTCATTCTATGAAGCCAGTATTACTTTGATTCCTAAACCAGACAGGGACCCAGTAAAAAAAGAGAACTACAGGCAAATATCCCTGATGAATATGGATGCAAAAATTCTTAATAAGACACTAGCAAATCGAATTCAACAGCATATAAAAAGAATTATTCACCATGATCAAGTGGGATTCATTCCTGGGATGCAGGGCTGGTTCAACATTCGCAAATCGATCAACGTGATACATCACATTAACAAAAAAAAAGAGAAGAACCATATGATCCTGTCAATCGATGCAGAAAAGGCCTTTGACAAAATCCAGCACCCTTTCTTAATGAAAACCCTTGAGAAAGTCGGGATAGAAGGAACATACTTAAAGATCATAAAGGCCATTTATGAAAAGCCCACAGCTAACATCATCCTCAACGGGGAAAAACTGAGAGCTTTTTCCCTGAGATCAGGAACACGACAGGGATGCCCACTGTCACCGCTGTTGTTTAATATAGTGCTGGAAATTCTAGCATCAGCAATCAGACAACAAAAGGAAATCAAAGGCATCAAAATTGGCAAAGATGAAGTCAAGCTTTCGCTTTTTGCAGATGACATGATATTATACATGGAAAATCCGATAGACTCCACCAAAAGTCTGCTAGAACTGATACATGAATTCAGCAAAGTTGCAGGATACAAAATCAAAGTACAGAAATCAGTTGCATTCTTATACACTAACAATGAAGCAACAGAAAGACAAATAAAGAAACTGATCCCATTCACAATTGCACCAAGAAGCATAAAATACCTAGGAATAAATCTAACCAAAGATGTAAAAGATCTATATGCTGAAAACTATAGAAAGCTTATGCAGGTAATTGAAGAAGATATAAAGAAATGGAAAGACATTCCCTGCTCATGGATTGGAAGAATAAATATTGTCAAAATGTCAATACTACCCAAAGCTATCTACACATTCAATGCAATCCCAATCAAAATTGCACCAGCATTCTTCTCGAAACTAGAACAAGCAATCCTAAAATTCATATGGAACCACAAAAGGCCCCGAATAGCCAAAGTAATTTTGAAGAAGAAGACCAAAGCAGGAGGCATCACAATCCCAGACTTTAGCCTCTACTCCAAAGCTGTCATCATCAAGACAGCATGGTATTGGCATAAAAACAGACACATAGACCAATGGAATAGAATAGAAACCCCAGAACTAGACCCACAAACGTATGGCCAACTCATCTTTGACAAAGCAGGAAAGAACATCCAATGGAAAAAAGACAGTCTCTTTAACAAATGGTGCTGGGAGAACTGGACAGCAACATGCAGAAGGTTGAAACTAGACCACTTTCTCACACCATTCACAAAAATAAACTCAAAATGGATAAAGGACCTGAATGTGAGACAGGAAACCATCAAAACCTTAGAGGAGAAAGCAGGAAAAGACCTCTCTGACCTCAGCCGTAGCAATCTCTTACTCGACACATCCCCAAAGGCAAGGGAATTAAAAGCAAAAGTGAATTACTGGGACCTTATGAAGATAAAAAGCTTCTGCACAGCAAAGGAAACAACCAACAAAACTAAAAGGCAACCAACGGAATGGGAAAAGATATTTGCAAATGACACATCGGACAATGGGCTAGTATCCAAAATCTATAAAGAGCTCATCAAACTCCACACCCGAAAAACAAATAACCCAGTGAAGAAATGGGCAGAAAACATGAATAGACACTTCTCTAAAGAAGACATCCGGATGGCCAACAGGCACATGAAAAGATGTTCAACGTCGCTCCTTATCAGGGAAATACAAATCAAAACCACACTCAGATATCACCTCACGCCAGTCAGAGTGGCCAAAATGAAGAAATCAGGAGACTATAGATGCTGGAGAGGATGTGGAGAAACAGGAACCCTCTTGCACTGTTGGTGGGAATGCAAATTGGTGCAGCCGCTCTGGAAAGCAGTGTGGAGGTTCCTCAGAACATTAAAAATAGACCTACCCTATGACCCAGCAATAGCACTGCTAGGAATTTATCCAAGGGATACAGGAGTACTGATGCATAGGGGCACCTGTACCCCAATGTTTATAGCGGCACTCTCAACAATAGCCAAATTATGGAAAGAGCCTAAATGTCCATCAACTGATGAATGGATAAAGAAATTGTGGTTTATATACACAACGGAATACTACGTGGCAATGAGAAAAAATGAAATATGGCCTTTTGTAGCAACATGGATGGAACTGGAGAGTGTGATGCTAAGTGAAATAAGCCATACAGAGAAAGACAGATACCATATGGTTTCACTCTTATGTGGATCCTGAGAAACATAACAGAAACCCATGGGGGAGGGGAAGGAAAAAAAAAAAAAAAAAGAGGTTAGAGTGGGAGAGAGCCAAAGCATAAGAGACTGTTAAAAACTGAGAACAAACTGAGGGTTGATGGGGGGTGGGAGGGAGGGCAGGGTGGGTGATGGGTATTGAGGAGGGCACCTTTTGGGATGAGCACTGGGTGTTGTATGGAAACCAATTTGACAGTAAATTTCATATATTAAAAAATAAAATAAATAAATAAATAAATAAATAAATAAAAAAAAAAAAAAAAAAAACTTCAGGCTGTAAATTAGGCTGGATGCAAAATCTCAGGAAAGTCACCCTCAAGGGTTTTCCAAGCCAATGTCTTTGCACAAACATTTGCCTTGTGCATTCACCTGTGTGCTCCCCTGTCTTTCACTCTTCTCTGCAACCATGGTTCCCTCCCCTCTGCAGCACCTGCCATCCATTTCTCCTCTAAACCATGTCTACACACTTTCTAACTTCTTTGATGTGGTCTCTTTTCTCCCTTTAGTTGTGGAGTTTGTTCTGTCAGTCTTCAGGTCTATTTCTGGGGTATTATTATGATTTGCTAGTTATCTAATTGTGGTCTTGGGAAGAGGCAAGCCTAAGATGTTTGCTGCCATCTTCCTCTCCTCCTTCCTCATTTCTTCTTCGAAGTGTGTAGGTTCAACCAAATAAATTTATAAGGTTCTTTTAGCTCTAATATTTTATCATTTTACTTCTGGTTTTTAAATAGCCCTGGTATTCCATACCATATTTATGTGTGGATACATATATAATTATTGCATAACATACAAATATTTTATAAATAATAAGGCATCATTTATGGTTGACAAGAGTGTGGGAATCTGGAACCAGTCTGTCAGAGGGGAGGTAGTTGGGCAGATGGGTAAAATAAAGGGATTAAGAGGTACAAACTTGGAGTTGTAAAATAAGTAAGTCATGGAGATAAAAAGGACAGCATATGTAAAACAGTCAATAATATTGTAATGATACTGTATGGTGACATGTGGTGACTACAGTTATGGTGAGCACTGAGTAGTATAGGATTGTTGGATCAATAGTTGTACATCTGGAACTAACATAGCATTTTATGTTCATTACGCTTCAATAAAACCATCAGATTCTGCCACTGACTAGCCATGTGACTTTGGGCATGTTAAGCATTTCTGTGTCTCAATTGCTTCATCTGTGAAATGAGATAATAGTGCCTACCTCTGTGAGTATTTAATAAGTTAATATTTCTAAGTTTCTATAGTAAATTCTATATAAATATGTGCTTACAAATAAATGAATTCTTAGCATTTTACATAGTATAAAATAACTTTATGCATATCTATCTAAATGTGGTGGCCAAAGACTGAATTCAGATTAATGTCTCCAGGAGGAAATCATTAAAGCTAATTATATATCTTTGCATACATAACACTTTTATTAGTAAAAATGTTCTATTTTGTTGCTTGTTTTGTTTTGTTTTTTATTTTTGGCTAGTAGTTGTAGTTGATTATTTCTCTTTCTCTCTCAAGCCTGAGGTTGTTTCCTGACAGGGGACTTTTATGGCTATGAATAAATAAAAATGTACTTGAATATCCTCCAGTTAGTTTAAATTTTATATCACAACAGTAACTCAGGTTCAACCAGCACTTTCATTTGTTAATACCTCCAACTGAGGTGTGGTACGTTACTTTATAGTAACATATACTTTATTTTTTCCATAAACTCATATACTAAATACTTAAACGTGAACATATTCACGTACTGGTAATATGAGCACTCTAAGGAGTTATGTTAGTTATTAAAACCCTGACTTCCTAGGTAGAGATATAAGTGAATGTGACTGTGTTTAAGGTCTTTCTCTTTCCATGTTTAAGTGATCTATGTAGTCATTTTGTTCCTGATTTGTTTTAAGTATAATTAACATGCAGTGCTATATTAGCTGCCAGTGTGTGATATAGTTATTCAACAACTCTACACATTACTTATTGCTCATCACGATAAGTGTGCCCTTAATCCCCTTTATCTACTTCACCCATGCCCCCATCCATGTCTCCTATAGCAACCACTAGTTTGTTCTCTGTATTTAACAATGTTTTTGTTTGTATTTTTATTTTTTTATTTCATAAATTCCATATATGAGTGAAATCACATGGCATTTGTCTTTCTCTGACTGACTTATCTTGCTTAGCATAATAATCTTTATGTCCATCCATGTTGTTGCAAATAGCAAGATCTTATTATTCTTTTTTATGGATGATTAATATTCCAATGTGTGTGTGTGTGTGTGTGTGTGTGTGTGTGTATACACTTCTTTTTTCATTCATCTATCACTGGACACGTGGGTTGCTTCCATAATTTGTCTGTTGTAAATAGTGCTGCACTAGTAAACAGAGGGGTGCCTATACCTTTCCAAATTAGTGTCTTTGTTTTCTTTGGGTAAATATCATAAAACTTATAGAAGAAAATATAGGTAGCAACTTCTTTTACATTGGTCATAGAAACATTTTTCTATATATGTCTCCTCTGGCAAGGAAACAAAGCAAAATTAAACTATTCAGATTACACCAAAATAAAAAGCTTTTGCACAGTGGAAAAAAAAAGACCACCTACTGAATGGAAGAAGATATATGCAAATGATGTATCTAATATTCCATTAATATCCAAAATATATTTTAAAAAGTATACAACTCAACATCATAAAACCATACATAACCTGATTTTAAAAGGACAGAGGACCTGAACAGACATTTTTCCAAAGAAGACATACAAATGGCCAACAGACACATGAGAAGATGCTCAACATCACTAATCATCAGGGAAATTCAAATGAGAGCCACAATGAGATACTGATGCTGATATTTTTTAAATTAGTTAAGTATTAGACAGGTCCTCTTACAATGGTTAGATGTCTAGGCTGGTGTTTCAATAATGCATTTCTTCTAAGAATAGACATCCAGAAAAAGGAGCCAAAAGGAAACATAATAAACACTCCCCTCTCTCCAAAATCTACATCTTCAGAATCTGTTCTAAGATTCAATGATTTTTAAGCTTACCAATCAATAAATAGACATTTGCCTATTATTCACGTGATTCACTTCTTCACTTCAAATACTCTATTATTCTTTCTCAGTAAATGGCATCCGTTTCCTCAATGCACACATATTACTCTATACTGTACAACTAGAATGGACAATATGTGCTGAGTGATATTTATGTATTTGTTTGCTTACTTAATAAAGTCAGGATCAACATTACTCATTTTTCCTTTTGTCTCAGTTTCCAATATGACTCAACAAGGCAATATTTTAAAGAACATAACATCCTACCAAATACTCCAGAAACTGCAGATCTTCGTGTTCTATAAAAATACACTCACTGACCACAAGAACCTGGTTATTGTCTGGTAATATATCAAGTGGACCAGCAAATGTAGGACAGGGGTGTGGGGAGGACTCTCAGTTCAGTGTTCACAGAATGAAAAAGCACTCTTTTAGGGATGATGCCAAAACAGAATCAAGACTATACTTCAGTACCTACATTTTTCTCCAGTGCTGGTGGAATTCCTTAATCAGAGCAATAGACTCTTCTGAGGAATCCATGGGGAATCTGCTGGTTTAATTCATTTATGCCTGAAAAAAAAAAAACATACAAGAGTAGTGGTCAAGTTCAGCACGAAAAAGATGTTCATAGAGGGCTGTGATATTTCAGCAGGTGGATACTGAGACCCCAAATGGATTATATGGGTGAAAAATATACAGAGAGAGTTATATTTAGTTGATAGTGGTAGCAAAGTCAAATGGGATCCCTTTACCCTCCGACATATTTTTCTGACTTGGCAACCTTTGGAAAGGGTGAGAGATGATAAGAATGTCAGTGGCAGAGGTCACATGTCCCTCCTTGGTCACAAGGAGCTCTTAACTGTGATGAACTAGCCTAGCAAAATCCTAGTTTCTAGTCAAACACAACACAATTGGAGGGTATAAACTGTCATTTTCTCAGTTGGGGATCTTTTCAGAGTTCTCACAACAACAACCACTTCATTGATTAGTTAATACACATGGAAGGGTATCCAAATGGCTACTGTCAACACAGTTGATGCTGAGACAGATTAACTTCTACAAAACACTGCCTTGCAGGTACCATCGCAAGGCTTGTAAAAGGCTTCTCATGTGGGGTAATTTGGGGGCACCAAAAACTGTATTTCACTACTCTTTACCCCATGTTACCCAATGATCCCTTGCCCAGGCTTGCCACATTGCCTGAAATATCCCATTATAGGTTCAATTCTTTAAGGCACTGTGTCTTCAGGGATTTCTTAGTAAATGAAAATGCTGCAAGGAAGATTTTCACATTAATCCATTAACTGTAGTGAATCATATAAGCTAGTTTTCACCTTAGAAAGTGGACATGATGAAATACAAATGGAGATACATTTTACTTAGTAGAAGAAGGGAAATAAAGGAACATAGATGGGAACAGTTTTAGGTGGTGAAATATATTAGAATTACCAGGGAAACTAGATTATATCATAAGTGTTGGCAGAGAATTCTACAAAAGAGAGGAGTGGGCAGGAAACATAGAAGGCAGGCAACCAACATAATAGCTTCCACCTAAACAAATTTGTATCGATCTAATCCTTTTAAGAACATTTTCTCATCTAGACTCCAAGCTTCTTGGGGAGGGGTCTCCTTTAAAAGTGACTAGAGTTAAAATGCCAGCTTCAGTTGGGAAATCTTGAACCACTTGCTTTCTGTTCTTCTACCTACCCTAACCTCAGTTTCTTCCTCTTGTACAATGAGTACAATAATGTATACTCCTGGGGTGTATTGTTAAAATTACCTGAAATATCCCAAGTAAAATCCAGTAAGACAGTGCTTAGCACATAATAGATGCCAATACATATCATTTGTCCTTTTCTTCTGGCCTCCAACATATGCTAAATAAGATGTTTGGTATACAGGGACTTCTCAATAAATGCTTTAAAAAGACTTGATGAAGAAAAAAATAGCAGTGAGGATAAAATAGACTAGAGTAAGCCAAAGGCACTCCCAGGAGCCCAGAATCCATAGTAGTCTGTCATGGGGGCTAGGAAAGAAATCTACTGGTCCTTTGTTGTATGTGAAGGCATAGCCAGGACTATCCAAATACTACTTGAGTGGGACAGATATGTGAAGACAAACTAGAACAATATTTCATAGGGACAGAATTTAGTGACTGAGAAGAGTTACAGACTAATCATAAACATCACCAGACAAATCCAGCTGGACAGAAACAGATTTAATTAAAGTGGTGAATATTCTCAGGCACTTTTAAAAAATCTTTTTACTTATTATATTTCAGGGACAGGAATCATGTAAGATATCAAAAAGATGGTGGGGGTCACTTCATCAGTTTCTTCTAGAAAAATCATATGCCCTAAAAGTATTCTGTGTTACTTTCTGGTTTTTTTCAACTCCTAAGACAGGACACATAAGCTGAGAGAAAGCAGGGTATAGGGGGGAAAATACAGGTCATAGACATAGGACACCTGCTTCTAGTCTTCACTTTACCACTAATTGGTGAAATGACTTTGGAAAAATTACTTTTATCTCTGGGCCTCAATATTTCATCTGTAAAATTTAATAGTTAGACTGTATTATCCCTGAGGTTCCTTTGAGTTCTCACAGTTTAAAACTAGTACAAAGCTTGATTTGATTAGCCTGGGAAGAAGGTGAATAAGTGGATCCTAAGTTTACCTCCACCCAGGAATACGCCAAATAGCCACACCAGTGCATCTAACCCAGGCAACAACCCAAAGCTTGGCAAAACAGACTTTCCATTGTTAATCCTAGAGAAGAGATCACATAAAAATGGTAGTAGGGAAAGAAATGTGGTTATGAACCAAACTCCTGGTCAGACTAACCACACATGGGTGGGACACCACAAGCATGGAAAAGAAGAGGAATAAGCCCCACAGCAGGCACCCCAGATACAAAGGACCTGCACTGGGCAGATGAGTCCTCATAACATTTGGCTTTGAAAAACAGTGGGGCTTAAATTTGCACTTTTACACTAAGAACAGCTTAACTCTGGGTGCTTTAAAAATCAGCATTTTTAACTGTGGAAGAGCCAGAGGGAAAATTGAATCCCAGCTATTAAAGAGACAGTATAATAAACAACCCACCCTGAAAGATACAACATAGAAGCAGCAGTTTAAAAAGTGCCTGAGGTATATAGGAAGGAGATTTATTTACTAATTTCAGAACATGTGCTGGAGTTACAAGGATATTTAAAAGACTTCAAGGACAAAAGAACTGGTGGTCATGATTTCTCTCCCCATTGGCAACCTAGATAGCCAGATACCTGCTGAAACCAACTTGAACACTCTTCACCTAGTTTCCAAACACTGCAGGCCCCATCCCCATGTTCTGCATAGTTGCCTGTCCAGTCCAACCCACTCAAAAGTAGTCCTTCCAAAGTGAATCCTGCCCTAGAGATAAGGAAAGATAACTACACACACAACCCAACCATGGCCCCAGCAGTGGGCTGGGGGCAGATATCTTGTCTGACTGTCAGCTCCACCTGCCAACAAAACTTCACAAAGAGAAAGCCCTTTTAATTTGGGGTCACTGCAACCCCAAGAGACAGACTGTAGGCAAACATCTAGGTCTGACTGCAGGTTCCACCCATCAAGTAAATCTTCTCAGGGGACAATGTAGGGAGAACACTCTGAAGTTCAGTGCAAAAGCATCCCCAGAAAAAGGCAGGCATCTGGTCTGACCCAAGTATAATAATAAGGCAACCCTAGACTGGCCCCTTCAAGGTACAAGGACAAAAACCTGCCTACAACAGGCAAAGTAGGCCCTTACAGCCTACTGGACTTAAGGCAAACACAGTTCAACCGCCATAGTAAGGTGCACGCAACACACATAGAAGACACCCCTGAAGTACCTGGTTCCAGTGACCAAGAGACATTACCCTACAGTGCACTGCAGGACTTCATCTTCATAAGGCCATTACTGTCAAGATCAGACCATAACTGAACTTCCTAATACACAGAAACAAACACAGAAATTTCAACAACATGAGGAGACAGGTGAATATGTTCCAAGCGGAAGAGCAGGGAAAAATCACAGCAAAGGAGTTAAATGGAATGGAGATTGGCAATATGCCTGAGACCTTCAGCAAAGAGACAGAAAATGTAAGAGAGAGAGAGAGAGAGAGAGAGAGAGAGAGAACCAGTCAGAGATGAGGAACTCAATAACTGAACTTAAAAATACACTAGAAAGAATATATAGTAGATTAGAGGAAATAGGAAAACAGATCAGCGACCTGGGAGACAAGTTAATAGAAACTAACCAAGCTAAATGGCAAAGAAAAATTAATAAAAAATGGGAATAGGTTAAGGGAACTCAGTGACTTCATAAGTTGTAATAATATTGGAATTATAAGGATTCCAGAAGGAAAAAAAGAGAATAAAAGGACGGAAAATTAATTTGACAAAAAAAAAAAGCTGAAAAATTCCCTAATGTGGGGAAGGAAACAGACATCCAGATTCAGGAATCACAGAGAGCTACCAACAAAATGAAGCCAAGGAGCTTGCCCCAAGACACATAATAATTAAAATGGTAAAAAGTAGTGATAGAGAGCTTTAAAAGGAGCAAGAAAAAAAAAACAGTTACATAAAAGGGAAACCCCATAAGGCTGTCAGCTGATATTTCAGCAGAAATGTTTTCAGGGAGTGGGATGATATTTTAAAAGTGTAAAAAAACTGTAAAAAAAAGAAACTGTAAAAAAAGAAAAAAAAACTGCAGAAAAAATATTCTATCAAGCAAGGCTACTATTCAAGATAGAAGAAGAGTTTAATAAAGAGTTTCCAAGACAAACACAATTTAAAGGAGTTCATCACCACTAAACTTACCTTACAAGAAACATTAAAGGAAATTCTTTGAGTGGAGAGAAAATGCCATAATCAGAAGAAATTTAGAAAAGGAAAAATTTTTACAAGTACATAGAAACATAATAAAAGTAATAGATTGATCACTTATAAAACCAGTGTGGAGGTTAAAGCACAAAAGCAGTAAATCAATTATATCAACAAAAATCAGTCAATTAATTCACATAATAAAAGGATACACAGTATGACATCTATATATATAACATGAAGGGTGGAGTAAAAATTTAGTGCTTACTTAAAATGGTTTTAAACCTAAGCAACCATCAACTTAATATAGATTCCTATATACATAGTATGTTATATATAAAACTAATGGTAACCACAAATAAAAAAACCTATAATGGAATTGCAAAAAGTATAGTGAGAGGAACCCAAGCATATCGCTAAAGAAAGCCATCAAACTACAAGGGAAGAGAGCAAGAAAAAAAGGAACAGAAAAAAAATACAACTGTAAAACAAGTAACAAAATGGCAGTAAGTGCATACTTATCAATAATTACTTTGATTATAAATGCACTAAATGGTACAAAGACACAGGGAGAAATAAATGTACAAAAAAGCAACACCCATCTATATTCTGCATACAAGAGACTCATGACAGACCTGAAGAAATCTGCAGATTGAAAGTGAAAAGATGTAAAAACATTTATCATGCAAATGGAAGGGAAAAAAAACTGGTAGCAGTACTTATATCAAACAAAATAGACTTTAAAACAAAGATTGTAACAAAAAACAAAGGACACTTTTAAACAAAGATTGTAACAAAAAAACAAAGTATTCTTTCATGTAATCATGAAATAAACAAGAATATATAACAATTGTAAATATTTATGGACTCAGAATGGGAGCACCCAAAGAAATAAAGCAAGTATTAACAGATATAAAAGCAAAAATCTATAATACAATAAGAGACTTTAACACTCCACTTAAAACAATGGATAGATCATCCAGACAGAAAATCAACAAGGAAACAGTAGCTTTGAATGATACATTGGAAAAGATGGAATTAATATATATTCAGAACATTTCATTCAAAAGCAGTCAAATGCACACTCTTTTCAAGTGCATATGCTACATCTTCCAGAATATATCACATATTAGGCCACAAAAAAGTCTCATTTTTTTTAAAGTCGAAATCATATCTTGATTCTTTGTCAACAGCAATGGTATGAAACTAGAAATCAATCACAAGAAAAATCTTGAAATAACACAAATACATGGAGGCTAAATAAAATGCTAGTCAACCATTAATGGGTCAACCAAGAAATCAAGGAGAGGGGCACTTGGGTGGCTCAGTCAGTTAAGCATCCAACTTGAGCTCAGGTCACAATCTCATGGTTCATTAGTTCAAGCCCTGCACTTCAGATTCTGTGTCTCCCTCTCTCTCTACCCCTCCTCTGCTGATGTTCTATCTCTCTCTCTCAAAATTAAATAATCTTTATTTAAAAAAAAATAAATCAAGGATAAAATAAAATAACAAGTGGAGAGAAATGAAAATAGAAGCACAATAGTCAAATATCTTTGGGATGCAGCAAAGGCTGTTGTGAGAAAGAAGATTATAATAACACAGGCTTACCTAAGGAATAAAAACAACCTCAAATAAATAACCTAACCTTAGACTTAAATGTGCTAGAAAAATAAAAAAATCAAAGCCCAAAGCCAGTAGAAGGAAGGTAAAAATAATGATTAGAATAGAAATAAATGACATGGAGACTAAAAAAACAAAAAAACAAAAAACAAACAAACAAAAAAACAGATCAATAAAACTAGGAACTGTTACTTTGAAAAGACTGAAAAAAATTGTTAAACCTTTAGCCAGGCACAAAAAAGGTAAATAAATAAAATCAGATGAAGAAAAAGAAATAGCAACTGACACCAGAGAAATAGAAAGAATTTGTATTGACATGACAAAAAAATGTATGCCAAAAAATTGTACAACCTAGAAGAAATATATAAATCCATGCGAATAATAACCTTTCTAAATACAATCAGGAAGTAATAAAAAAATGAAAAGACAGATTACTAGCAATGAAATGGACTCAGTAATCATAAACTCCCAGCAGACAAAGTCCAGGAACAGATGCCTTCGTGGGTGAATTCTACCAAACATGAAAAGAAGAGTTACTACCTATACTTCTCAGAGCATTTCAAAAAATAAAAGAGGAAAGAAACCTTCCAAATTCATTCTATAAGGCCAGCATTGCCCTAATACTAAAAACAGTTAAAGACACTACATAAAACTACAGACCAATATCTCTAATGAGCCTAGATGAAAAATCTCCAACATAATATTAGCAAACCAAGTCCAATAATACCTTTTAAAAAGTCACTAGGGCACCTGGGTGGCCCAGTGGGTTAAGTATCTGACTTCAGCTAAGGTCATGATCTTGTGGTTCATGAGTTCAAGCACCACATCGAGCTCACTGCTGTCAGTCTGTCAGCACAGAGCCTGCTTCAGATCCTCTGTGCCCCTTTCTTGCCCCTCCCCCACTTGTGTTCTCCAAAATAAATAAATAAATATTTTGCTAAAAATCAGTCACCATGATCAAGTGGGATTTACTTTTTTTTAATATTTTTTTAATATGAAATTTATTGTCAAATTGGTTTCCATACAACACCCAGTGCTCAGCCCAACAGGTGCTTTCCTCAATGCCCATCACCCACCCCCCTCCTTCCCACCCTCCCATCAACCCTCAGTTTATTCTGTTTTTAAGAGTCTCTTATGGTTTGGCTTTCTCCCTCTCTAACTTTTTTTTTCCTTTCCAGGCACATGAAAAAATGCTCAACGTCACTCCTCATCAGGGGATTTACTTTTGAGATACAAGTGTGTTTTGATATTCTCAGATCAATCAATTAGATACACCACATTAACAGGAGAAAGGATAAAAGCCACATGTTCAACTCAATACATGCAGACAAAGCATTTGACAAAGTACAGCATCCATTCATGATAAAAACCCTCAACAAAGTAAGCTTAGAGGGAACATACCTCAACATAACGCCATATAATGCCATATAGCCATATACGCCATAAAGCCATATAATGAAAAGTACACCTAACATCATACCTAATGGGGAAAACCTGGGAGTTTTTTTTTTTTTTTTTTTGTAAAATTTGGAACAAAACAAGGATATCCATTCTCGCCACTTTTATTCAACATAGTACTTGAAATCTTATCCACAGTAATCAGAAAAGGGAAAAAAAGGCATCCAAATTGGTAAGGAAGAAGTAAAACTGTCACTATTGGGGCGCCTGGGTGGCTCAGTCGGTTAAGCATCCGACTTTGGCTCAGGTCATGATCTCACAGTCTGTGAGTTCGAGCCCCGCATCAGACTCAGTGCTGACACCTCAGAGCCTGGATCCTGTTTCAGATTTTGTGTCTTCCTCTCTCTCTGACCCTCCCCCCATTCATGCTCTGTCTCTCTATGTCCCCAAAATAAACAAATGTTTAAAATAAAATAAAATAAAATAAAATAAAATAAAATAAAATAAATAAAAACTGGCACTATTTGCAGATGATATGATACTCTATATAGAAAACCCTAAAGATACTACCAAAAAACTGCTAGAACTGATAAATGAATTCAGCAAATTTGCAGGAAACAAAATTAATATAAGGAAGTATTTTGCATTTCTGTACACTAATAATGAAGTAGAAGAAAGATAAATTAAGAAAACAATCCCAATTACATCAAATTGCATCAAAAATAATAAAACACAGAGGAACAAATTTAACCAAGAAGGTGAAATATGTACTCTAAAACTATAAAATACTGATGAAAGAAACTTAAAATGACACAATTAAATGGAAAGATATTTCTTGATCACCGATTGGGAGAATAAATATTGTTAAAATGTCCATACTACCCAAAGAAATCTATACATATAATGCACTTCCTATAAAAAATACCAGCAGTATTTTTCACAGAACTAGAACAAATAATCCTAAAATTGGACATGGAACCAATAAAGACCCCAAATACCCAAAACAATCTTGAAAAAGAAGAATAAAACTGCAGATATCACAATCCCAGATTTTAAGATATACTAGGAAGCTGCAATAATCAAAACAACATGGTACTGGGACAAAAATAGAGATCAGTGGAGCAGAATACACAGCCCAGAAACAAATCCACACATTATTATCAATTAAGCTATAACAAAGGAGAGAAGAATATATATTTGGAAAGATATGGTGTTGAGAAACCTGGACAGCTACATGAAAAAGAATGAATTTGGACAACTTCCTTACACTATATACAAAAATAAACTCAAAATGGATTAAAGACCTAAATGTGAGACCTGAAACCATAACATTCCTTGAAGAAAACATAGACAGTAATTTCTTTGACATGGGCCATAACAACATTTTCCTAGGTATGTTTCATCTGGCAAGTGAAACAAAAGCAAAATTAAATTGTTGGGACAACACCAAAATACAAGACTTGCACACAGTGAAGGAAACCATCAACAAAACAAAAAAGCAACCTACTGAAAGGGAGAAGTTATTGAAAATGATATGAATAATAATGGGTTATTTCCAAAATATATAAAGGACCTATACAACTCAACACACAAAAAAATGATCTGGTTAAAAATGGGCAGAGGACCTAAAAAACTTTTTTCCAAAGAAGACATACAGATGACCAACAGACACATGGAAAGATGCTCAACATCACTAATCATCAGGGAAATATAAATCACAACCATAATGAGATATCACCTTACACATGTCAGAATGGCTAAACTCAAAAGTACAATAAATAACAAGTGTTGGTGATGATGTGAAGAAAAATAAACACTTGAGCACTGTTGGTGGGACTGCAAATTGGTGCAGCCACTGTGAAAAAAAGTGTGGAAGTTCCTTGAAATAATTAAAAATATAATTACAATAGATACAATAATTCCACTACTGGGTATTTGCCCAAAGAAAAAGAAAACACTAATTCTAAAAGATATATGTACCCCTATGTTTATTGCAGCATTATTTACAATAGTCAAGATATGAAAGCAACCCAAGTGCCTATCCTTAGTTAATGGATTAAAAAAAGGTATAGAAAGCGATATTACTCATCCATAAAAAATAATGTGATCTTACCATTTGCAACAACATTAACTGACCTAGAAGATATAATGCTAAGTGAAATAAAGACAGTGTCTCTATTTTTAAGCTCAAAAAAACTGAGATTTTATCAGTGGATTTAAGCTAACGTATCCATGACCAAGAAGTAGAAGATGTTATGCACAAACTTCACTGAGACCATGCAGGCACTTTCCCGGGAGTCTTTTATTTTTTTAATTTTTTTAATTTTTTTAATGTTTATTTATTTTTGAGAGGGAGAGAGAGAGAGAAAGAGAACGAGTAGGAGAGGGGCAGAGAGAGAGGGAGACAGAATCCAAAGCAGGCTCCAGGCTCTGAGCTGTCAGCACAGAGCCTGACACAGGGCTCAAACCCACGAACCATAAGATCATGACCTGAGCTAAAGTCACACATCTAATTGACTGAGCCACCCAGGTGCCCCCAGTAGTCTTGTTTTAAATAATTCATGGGAACCATCACAGATCCAAGAAAAATGAAGGACAGTACCAAGGGAGGAGAGTAAGGGAGAGGTTTTAAACAATTTGTACCCTTCATATATTATGCTAAACTTTCTCATCAGCCTACACATGGACTAAATAATTCAACAAGTTCAGTCAACACAATCGTCTTGAGCATCTGGAGCAGTACACAGTTTTTCTTTTTTTTTTTTTTTTTTGTCAGTATGCTGACAATTCAATGAGCCTTATATTTTTTTTCAATTGCTGGTAGAAGTGATGGAATATTTTTTTAAAATATTAAATTTTAGAATTTTTTATTAATAATCTATTAATCTATATTAATGCTTTGTTGTTAAGAAACAAAGTAACTGAGGGCTAGAGAAAGTAAGCTATCCCTTCTTAGTTACATTACAACTTAATGGCAAAGCCACTACTAGAACGTACATTTTAATTAAAAAGCTTTGGGTTCTTTTATCTACATCACACTTCCAACTCTACACTCTCTAATATGTTAGTGGATACTTTAGTTCTCATATAGTCAGACCATTTGGATGTAAGCTTTGTTTACTTTATTAAGGGCTGTCAATCTTTAAATAGACACCAGTGTGTAAATCATTCAAAACACATGTCCTTCATTTTTGTTTCTTCAATGCAATAAGAACCAGTGTTCTTACTACATGCAGAAAAAAAATCAACACCTATTCCTGTCTCTTCCCTATCTCTCTTTTTATCCCCATTCCTACATACAGAAACACAGACATACAGACATCCATTTTCACTGGCATGCAAGACTGGATAAAGTAACGAAAATGGGACAAATGTTCTTTTTTGTCCAGTCCTTTCCTGCTGCTACAATTTGCTATATTATCAGTCTAGGGAAAAAGAATTAAGTGACGAGATGAGCAATACCTTGTTGTAAATCAAGTTACCATGCTGGAGAGAAAAAGAAGACATGCGTCTCTACTTGAAAGCTGGTAGACTGTCAGCAGCAACACAATACACAAAATGAGAGAGAAATTGAATAAAATCGATTGCTAAATTGAGCAAGTCAAGTACTAAGCTCTATAGAAAGCTGCCATATATGTAGGGTACAAACCCAGCATAGTTTTTAATGTGGTTGGGTCATTCCATATGGCCTTTCTAAAAGCAGTGATTTTATTAATCCATAAAACTCATATTTCTATTTCTCATTTTTTTTTCATCTTTAAGCCTTATAATAGTTATGTTCCTTATAAATAATTTAAGGTTGAAGCTTGACCAAGCATAATGTTTCCATGTGCTGAAAGAAATCTGACAGGTGGAAGGCAGGTGTAACCTAACTTTTCCAGTATAATTTCAATCCAATTGCACATGACATTTTGCAAATTTTATGGAAGAATTCTAAACAAAGTAATTAGAAGTATGTATTAGGTATTTGCATGGTGATTAATACCCCTGAAAGAGAGGTGCCCTCAATCATACTATTCTCACAAATAGTGAAACTGAAAAGTGAGGAAGTTTGCTCCTTTGTTCAGGTTTATACCCCTAACCAGTCCCAAAAGAGTACAATCTAAAGCTCAAATTTCTGATCCATGCTTGCCGAAAATATAATTGAGAACAGATTTCAGGGATGCATGTCTCAAGGTTCTTCCTCTACTTCCTCTTAGATAAGAAAGCATAGACATGGAGGGTGGGGTATATAGAGCAGGAGGATGTGGAGAATAACCACATCATCACGAGACAGACTATCCTAAAACCTTGTACCTGTTAGTTAGTTAGTTAGTTAGCTAGTTAGTTTCTCAGAGTTCTGTTGATGGTTGGGTCAGATGGTTACGACACTGAGCTCCTAAACTTAAGTATGTGGATTAGATTTCATTAATTCTCTCTGTAATATAGCCATATATTGTATTCTGAACCTGTGACAGTCATCCTGTAACTACAAATCCTTGGCCCTATGGAAAAAAACTCCAATTATTACCCATACTACACTTGAAAAATAGTAAGCACAATAAATATTGGTTAAAGAGAAAGTATTTTACCTATGCTTTCTATGATCCCCATTTTTAATCTACTTTATTCCCTATTTTATCTGTTTTACTCCCCCCCACTTCTTAGTTCACATGGCTTCAATATAAGAAAAGAATAACCAATTTTGAAATTGGTACATATTAATCCCCATGACCTATTTTACCCATCCTACCATCCACCTCCCCTCTGATAACCATCAGTTTGTTCTCCAAACATGAGTCAGTTTCTCATTTTTTTTTGTTTCTTAAATTGCACATATGAATAAAATCATGTGGTATTTTTCTCTCTCTGACTGATTTCTTAAGCATAATACTCTCTAATTCCATCCACATCATTGCAAGTGGCAAGATTTCATTCTTTTTTTATGACTAATATTCCATTACATATACATATGGCGTGTCTGTGTGTGTGTGTGTGTGTGTGTGTGTACATTCACTTTATACATTCATCAGTCACTGGACACTTGTGTTGTTTCCATAATTTTTCTATTGTAGATAATGCTGCTATAGACATCAGGGTGCATGTATCCCTTTGAATTAGTAGTTTTGTATTCTTTAGGTAAATATTTAGTAGTTCAATAGGTCGATCATAGGGTAGTTCTATTTTTAACTTTTTGAGGAACTTCCATGCTATTTTCCAGAGTGACTCCACCAGTTTGCCTTCTTACCAAAAGACCACCTTTCTCCACATCCTTCCCAATGCCTGTTGTTTCTTGTGTTGTTGAGTTTAGCCATTCTGACAGGTGTGACATGATATCTCATTGTAGTTTTGATTTCTATTTCCCTGATGATCAATGATGTTGAGCATTTTTTTTATGTGACTGTTGGCCACCTGTATTCTTCTTTGGAAAAATGTCTATTCATGTTTTCTGCTCATTTTTAATTGGATTATTCTATTTTGTAGGGTTTAGTTTTATAATTTCTTTATATATTTTGGATAGTAACCCTTTATAAGATATGTCATTTGCAAATATCTTTTCTCATTCTTTAGGTTCCCTTTAGGTTTTCATGATTTTTTCCTTTGGTGTGCAGAAGATTTTTATTTTTATGAAGTCCCAGGAGTTTCTTTTTGCTTTTGTCTCCTTTGCCTCGGGAGCTATATCTAGAAAGAAGTTGCTATGGCCAATATCAAAGCGGTTACTGTCTGTGTAATCTCCTAAAACTTTTATGATTTCAAGTCACCACATTCAGGTATTTAATCCATTTTGAATTTAGTTTTGCGTATGGTGTAAAAAAGTGGTCCAGTTTCTTTTTTTTTTTTTTTTTTTTTTTGCATGTTGCTGTTCATTTCTCCCAACACCATTTTTTGAAGAAACTCTCTTTTTCCCATTGGATATTTTTTCCAGCTTTGTTGAAATTTAATTGACCATATAGTTGTGGGTTCATTTCTGGGTTTTCTATCCTTTTCCATTGATTGATGTGTCTATATTTGTGGCAGCACAATACTGTATGATCATTAAGGTTTGTAATATAACTTGAAGTCATAAATTGTGAAGCTTAATTTAAAACAAAATTTTTTTCTATAGTTTGTAGTCACTGTCTTACTAATTTATTCACCTTTGTAATCAGGGTGTCTCTATTTATACATATTGATGTGACATCAATCACAAATGTCAAGAACACATTTCCTTCTGGAGGTTTGGAATTAAATGGCTGTTGAAAAAACACATCTGATAAATAATAAATCAATCTATCTTTTAGATGTCATTTATTTTCTGGCACAACATTTGGTCTGACACACTCAAAATAGAGGAACCACTCAGCATAACATATTTTCAGTTTTAAAGAACTTGGGGTGCCTGGGTGTCTCAGTCAGTTAAACATCAGACTCTTGATTTTGGCTCAGGTCATGATCTCACAGTTTGTAAGTTTGAGCCCTGCGTCATGCTCTACACTGGAAGTGTGGAACATGCTTGGGATTCTCTCTCTCTCCCTCTATCTCTCTTCTCTTCCCCCACTCACTTGCATATGTGCTCGCTCTCTCTCAAAATTAATAAATAAACTTGAAAAAATAAAGAACCAACTCACAGGTCACCTTGTATCACCTAAAAATGAGTAGATATTCCAAACAGTAAATAAGTATCATTAATGTTATCCTATAAATAAAGTGTAAAAATTATTTTAGCATCTAAAAATAAGTCATTAACCTATAAGAAATATCTGGTAAAAGAGGGGGGAAAATGTGTACTCTAAAAACTATAAAAAAAAAACTATGAAAAAATCTATGAAAGAAATTGAAGACAACACAAAAACATGGAAAGACATTCCATGCTCATAGATTGGAATAACAAATATTGTTAAAATGTATATACTACCCAAATCAATCTACATACATATACATATACATATACATATACATATATGTATATTCAGTCAAGTGTCCATTGACTGATGAATGGATAAAGAAGATGTGGTGCATATATATCACACCATTATATTTTCATATATATAATGGAATATTACTCAGCCATCAAAAAGAATGAAATCTTGTCATTCACAATGAAATGAAAGGACTTTGGGATTATTATGCTAAGTGAAATAAGTCAATCAGCAAAAGACAGATACAGTATGTTTTCACTCATAAGTGGAATTTAAGAAACAAAACAAAGGAGCATAGGGAAAAATAGAGGGAGACAAATTAAGGATTAGACTCTTGACTATAGAGAACAAAGTGATGGCTACACAAGGGGAGGTGGGTGGAGGAATGAGTTAAATACCTGATGGTAATTAGGGAGTGCACTTGTTGTGATGAGCATGGAGTGTTGTATGGAAGTGTTGGATCACTAAATTTTATACCTGCAACTAATATTATACTATATCTTAGGTAACTGGAATTTAAAAAAAAACATTTAAAAAAGAAATATCTGGTAATATGTTATTAGCTTATGAGAAATATCTAAATATGATCTACCAAGTAAAGCTGAAAAGAGTTTTAACTGAGTAACTATAATTATAACTAAATTACATGCTCTCTTCTGCTTCTGAGAATGTGGAAGAAGCCTTGCCATTCCCTTTTGTAAATAGTGTGGCATTGAGCAAAAGCTTTTGGAAGAAACAAATATATTTTCAATAAGTAAGGAAGGAATTGAAGGGCTTTTTGAGTTCATGACTTACAGTGCATATATTTTAGGTACCTAGTGAGATAGTAATTATGCTGTCCAAGGTACATTTGAGCCTAAATGGGCAGCATTGGCTCATGTTCTGGGCTCAGATCATGCTTTTCATGATCCACCTGCCGATCATGGCCAATGGTTTAAACTTTTGTTTCCTCACTAGCTAGTTAGATTTAGTGAATTTCTTGGCCCGTACCCATCCCCAGACTTGATTTTGATTAAACTCCTGTACTTCTGATGATTTCTCAGGAACTCTGTCTGCATCTTGATTTCTGGCTGATACTAAAGCAGTCATTGCTACAAGTAAAAGTTATTCCTCTGAAGCACACTCTCCTCTATGGATTATCTTTCAATGACTATACCAAGAAAACCCACTTTAATTTTCAAGTCCCAGATATTATGCTGTTATATGATAAGCAGTAATAGTCAAGGCACTAATGACTATACCCTTTTCTGTATTCACATACTACCAATTGTTATAATATTAACTTCCTCACACTTTATTCTAAGGCTGTTTTACCTTTATTTTTACCCTGAAATCTTTACTCCTTTCTCAAATTTGGAATATCCTAGACCTCAGAACTTCCTGAGTACTTTCTGATGTTTTATAGCTTGCCCAAACTGTTGCACTGGCACATGATAATGCACAAAAGCATCCAGTACATGGCCAGGTCTGTGTTAATGTTTACTATATTATTTTGTTTATATTCATTTTCATTTTGGGTTTTTTCTGTGGGAACAGTAGAATAATTTTCTCCTATTCTGGCAAGAAAACCATAGTAAAGCCCAGCAAAGCAAAATTTGCTAAATTATCAGGGCCCTTGGGAGAAGCCTGAAGTGTGCCCCTTCATTCTTGAGTGATTTCAAAAGGACATCTTTAACATTTCCCAATGATTAATACATATGTCTCTTAATCCTTAAGCCTTATTCAGCAGTAATAAAAAAGTAAAATGAGCTCTGATGAGGTATCAGAGACCTAAGTTGCAGTCTTTTCTCTGTCATTGACTCACAGAGGTACTTGGTTAGGTCACTTCAATTCTCTGAACCTCAGCTTTTCCAGCTTTAAAATGCAAACTGTCAATCTATGTCACTTTTCAAAGCATAAAAGAATCTTAGGTGTTTTTCCATTGCTCCTGTAAGTGACAGGTTTTGAATCCATTTCTAATAATTTCCTTTAACTCGTGGTCTGAAGACTGATTCTCTAGACCTATGGCACAAGACAAAGGCTTTTGGGATGTAACTTTAATGGGCAAGGGAAACAGCACTATCTGTAGTTCTTTCTTTCAGGATTAGGCAAGGGTCAGAAGAAAGAGTTTAATTTCCTTTTGGGTTCTGAGCATCTGATTGGTGCTAATAGTGTCTATAAAATGAAGGTATAAAGCATGCTTCTTTCTACTTTTCATTTCACTTAGTACACAGGGGGAAAATTGAGTTCATTCATTCCTAAGGGTCTCTAGGTGAAAATTCAGTGAGATTTTTGGAGGAATCAATGTCCCATTTTGTATTTATTCACCTTTACAATATTCTGTACCATACTGTACCAGCCCACACAGAATTGGTATATTAAATGATTCCTGTCTCACAGAAATGTAACTATTGCAAACATACAGTAAGAGAGAGCAGTACATGTGTTTACAAGTGCAAAGAATATTTTCTATAATAAAAAAATACCCCCTCTGATACTAAGTTCCTGGAGGATGACTTTCATGTGATCCAAATATTTACTAATGTGGCTGGTGGAATCTTTCCTTGGGATGAACAACTTGAATCCCATCTATAAGATTAATGCCTTTGCCACAATACCTGATATTTACAGCAGCTGCCTGAAAGAAATACTCCTTGCTGAATGATCTAAAGCTCTCTAACAAATTTAGCTCTAGTTGAATAAAATTATAACTTTTTTACTTCCCTGGAAAGATTAGAGCAGTATAAAATAAAGTCCATGAAAAAGAAATTAAAAAACAAAACGAAGTCCAAGGACACAACTGTTGACATAGAGAAAGGAAGGAGCAGAAAATCATTTGAGATTTTATCTTGGGTCATGTTGCACCATGGACATACATCCTTAACTTTTTTAAAATCTCTAAATGCAGCTTCTAGAAGTTACATGTTACTGATAGCCTTATCATTGGGTTTAAAGTTAGAAGGTGACTTCCTCAACATTTTCTACTTGAGCACAAAAGAAAAGCAACACGCAAACCAGAAAACAATTTTACTTACATTTTGTCAAAATATGTTGATGATGAGTATCTAAAAATGTAAATTTAATCTAAAATCATTTAACCCATTATTGATTTTAATGTACTGATTATTCTGATAGATAAAGATTATGTGTGAGAAACAGAGTAAATAAGTCTCTTGTCTTCTTATTTCTCCTCTCTAATTATAAACATGTTTTGGTTGTTGTTGTTGTTTGTTATTGTTGTTGTTGTTGCTCTGGAGTGCTTTCTTTGAAAGCAGAATCTTTACACTTAACATTAATTACAATTCACTTTTACAGTAAAAATATATAACTTTTACAAGCTGATAAGAATATGTATTCATGTTGGTAAATGTCCTGAGACATTATAGTTCTTATTTTTTAATCATAGCTCATTTTGAAAATAACAGAAATCTAACCATTTAAATCATTTATCAGAGAAACTATCACCTCCAAAAAGTTATAACTAAGAGTAGATAAAAAACATCCTGCATATTCTGCAAGTAATTCTACTTAATATAGAGTTGCTTAAATTACAAATGTTCACAGGGCTATTTTATTCAATATCAATTGAGTGAAACACATTAGGAAAAAAACCTCTCCATGTCAAACTTAAATTTCTCCCTGTTCAAAGTTACCTCCCCCTTCCCACATTAAGCAGTCAAGTGTATAATTATTTTTGTTTGTGCAAATACTAAGGAAATGACATACAAGGATGGTCCAGGTTCATGATATCCATACCACCCTTAGATCTGACAGATTACCCAGAACTTGGTGTGAAGAGAACAGTTCTAGATATCAGTGGTAAAAGATACAGATAAGATCTAATTCATTAAAAACTGGAGCCTACCGTTTCAGTTTCTTTCTGTTTTCTCCAATGATTTCCGAAGAATTCAAGTGACAGCCACTTCAACAAGGATGCTATTGATCTGTACCTCAATTCCAGCTCCTTGTTCTGAGAAAAACCAACATCCTTTTCCATCACAAAAAAAAAAAAAAAAAAAAAAAAACAAAACAAAACAAAAAAAAAAAAAAACAACCAACCTCTTAAAAATGAGATAAAGAAAGACAAAAGGAAAGGAGTTAAAGAGTGAAAGATAAAGAAGAAAAAGAAAGAAAAGAAAGGGAGGGAGGAGGGAGACAAGGAGGGAAGAAAGAGTAAAAATAAAACAAAATATAATAAAGCCAAAACAAAAATGAATATAGCAAAGGTAAAGAAAAAAAAGAAAGAAATAAAATTCTCAGCATTACCTAACCACTACCATGTTGGAAAACATGGTAGTGAGATGTCAGCGTGAAATATGCAAGCCTCTGTGCACAGTGAACATTTCCGTTTTCCAGGCGGTAGCTTGAGCTAGCAAGCTTGCCTGTGCTTGTTCTCTCTCTCTCTCTCTTCTCTCTCTCTCTCTCTCTTCTCTCTCTCTGTCTCTCTCTGTCCCTCTTTATCTCTGATTAATTATGAAGAACTATTTTATGGGCTGTAAATACAGGCTGCAAAGCTTCACACTAAGCAAATAAACTTTTGTTTCTATTTATAGGGCGACAGTGCATTGTCTTCCAATCCTGTGGTTGCACTTAGCTTTGAGTTTGTGACAATGCATGGTTTATTTGTTTATGGAGTCTTTTGTAAAAACTACGTGCCCTCTGGCCCCTTTCATAGATAGTGAAATCTTCATCGTGATCCTTTCTATAGGCCCCTCAATTGTTGTGTTCAGGTACCAAAGTGGACACTCCTTACCTAAGATTGACCCTTAGGTAGCTCCCAATAGGAGAGTTCAAAGTGGGAATGACCTCTGCCTAGAGTATTCTTAGATATACAGACATTTAAACCCCTGATATTAAAATAAATACTCTACTCCTTAAGAAAAACTTGAAGATACATAACTCACCTCACACTTCCTGTCCACCCACTCCCCATTCCCCTCAGAGTCTTCTGCCAGGAAGTATAAGTAAACCTTCATTTCCTCTCAGTGGTTAGGAATAATTGGGTGAAAATAGGCTGTTTTTCTGTAGCCCAGACCTGTAGCCACAACCCGTTGAAGATGGTGTTCCAAGGACCTTCAGAGCCCCAGAGCCTAGGACTACACTGTATTAGATGCCTAATATATTCCACCTGCAGCAGTACACCTGTGAAATGGACAAGGGGCAGCTGAAGGCAATCTCCAAGACTTGCATAGTATTTTAGATCAGAGCAAAGGAAATTTTCACATGTACCATGGGAGAAAGAAGTATATTAATGCAAATCCAGTTTTATTCCAGGACATATCTGTATGGCATATTATAGGAAGCATTAGGAAGCATCTGTAGGACTCTTTGCCTCAAAATATTTTTTTCACTAATGCCTGAAAAACAAATCCTTTGGGGGTAAGCATTCCTTTCTTCCTGAAGTGTTGATTTTTAAATCCTGACACTTTTAGAAATATACTTAGTTGAAAACCTTGGTGTGAATAAATTTATTAGAATTGGAAAGATAAAAATAGATAATGAGAGCAGGATATAAAAGAAAACTGAATAGATTCCAGGGAATGAAAACTGAATTGCCAATCTTTAGTGATTTTGCACTAAGCTATGTTGAGTGTAGTTCTGAGTAAGTGGAGAAAATATAGGGGAAGGGGTAAATTAATCTAAATTTTCATTAGGTCAGCTATATTGACAAGAGATCACAATTCATTGCCCCTTCTGTATCCTTTTATTCTGTACCCCACAGTCTGGAATAATGTGGCATTAATTCTGTGTTTATTTAAAGAAAATTGTCCTACTTGCGTTTGTTGTGTCCAGAGTTTATTGTGATGCTCTCTCCATTCACACAACCTTAGCTCCATTCAGCAAACACTTACTGAATAACTGCCAAATGCAGACCAGTAGATCAAATATAGCTGAAAAGGAGAGAATGAGGGGAAAAGAGTACAAGAGAGCTGATGGTAAAGGAAAGGATACTGCTTCCCAGAAACTTTTTAGAATCTAGTTAAGCAGATAAGACATTATCTAATTGCCTAAATTATAAGGCAGCATACATGTCATAAGGGCCTAAAAATGTTATTTCTACTTCTGTAATATTTTACAGAGGAAGTCAGGGATCCCAGGAGGACTGGGATAAGAAATGGAATTTCAGGATGCAAGTCAAGCCAGTCTTTAGGAGAATGAGAGTTTGGGCTGTATCTCTTAAGAATGGAAGGATTTCAATAATTACAGAAGTGACAGTATTTTTCAAATTTCTAAAAACTCATAAATTTTGCTTCTTTGTTCAAGATCACATTTTATTATCTTCATTTTTCTCCTGTCTTCTTCAACCAAATAAAGTTTGGGTACAGACAGATCAGTCTTGAGGTTTCAGCTGGTTGTCTCAGATAGAACACATAGGAGCCAATCTTTATATACTTTGAAAAACTACCTGGTGGTGAAGTTTCCTGACCTAGTCTATACTTATCTTTCTTATTTAGGTCAAGGAAATTTACCTCGATGAGAATCAACTTATGCTCCTACAAGAACATTGTTAAATTCCACTCCAAATTGCTCAAATAATACTTTCAGAGCTGAATGCAATAGGAGTCATGATGTAGTCTAAGTTCTCATTTTAAAGATTAATAAGTTAAGAGAGAAGGACCTGATTCATGTTTCACAGTGAATTAATGATAAAGCTGTCACTTAGACCCAGGTTTCTTGACTTTTAAGACAATGTCCTCACCAACATCATTTCCATCTGGCCAGGGTCTCATGGCATCAATGATATGGGTAATTTATTCACTATTATATAATCTGTGGCAAGGTTTGTCTTATTTAGTTACAGAGGAAAGGTCAAATATCAAATAAACTCAAAGGCTAAATTCTATGGTTCTGTCTTTATATGTAAAAAGGGTGGACATCTTGACTCACTTAGATCTACTTAAAAAGAAAAAGTTAAAGCCCAGTCAAATTAGAGATAGAGGTCAAGACAATTTATAAATCCTTCCTCAATCATGTAATTATGAAATATAAAATATATTAAAAATATATTTTAAAAAATGGAAAATAGTAGCAAAGTAAGAGGACCCTAGCTTTAACTCCTCTCACAAACACAGCTAAATGACTATCAAATAATCCTAAATACACCAGAAATTGACCTGAAAACTTAAGGAACAAACTCCACAACTAAAGGTAGAGAAGAGGCCACATCGAAGAAGGTAGGAAGTACAGAGACATAGCTTCATAGAGAAATGGATTGTGGCCTCTGCAGTGGGGACAGAGCTATGGTGGTGGAGGAGGGTGACAGACAGACTAACACAAGGGGAGTGCATGGGGAAAGGAATACCAACACCATTTGGTTTGGAAAGCAAGAGGGAATGAATTTCATAACAGCTGACAACCAGCTGGGCTTAATGCCTGGAGTTTTAAAGGTCTTTGTGGGGCTTGGGTCCAAAATAGCATAGAGAGCATTGGGCTGCTCTTGGAGAGAAAGCAGGGCAAACAGTCTGTGAACTTACAGTATAGAAAAAATGATATAAATAGCACTTGGGGCACATAATGGGGTTATTTGCTCATCTCAGAGTATGTACCAGAGAGTCAGTGTTCACGGAGAAATCCCTACAAGAACAAAAGACCTAGCAGGCATCATTTCCCTTCCCTTCCCTCATCATAAGCACAGGGTCACCTGCAGGAACTGGCATAGGCCTTAAATTCACTAACTTGCTAACACCAATACCCACCCCCCCACTCCCACACTCTAGTAGAACCAACCTTCCCTTCCAAGTCATGCTTCCCTGAGTCCAGGGTGGTGGGACCCCTACCCCAGAAGTGCTGGGAGTATTGCAAGGACACAATTACAGAGACTGTGGCAAGAGGTCTCATTTCACAAGCAGACCACAGAACACCTACTTAAAACTCACCACATTCAGGCCAGGGACCAAACATTGCATACAACAGGAAAAGAGAGCCTCTAAAGATGACTGGCCCAAAGGATAAAGCAGCCAAGATAAAATAGCAGAGCAAACACAACATACATTAGAGATACTACCTGAAATACCAGGCTCTGGGGAACAAAGGACACTATACTGCAGAACACTACAGGACTTCTTCTTTATAAGGCCATTACTCTCAAGAACAGGAAACGTAACTGACTTACCTAACTTACAAAAACAGGCACAAAGACTTAGACAAAATGAAGAGAGAGAGGATAATAATAGAGCCACAGATATACCAAAACAGATATAAGTACATGACTAATACAGAATTTAAAGCAATGATCATAAAAAGCACTCACTGGACTACAGAAAAGAGTAGAAGGTAATAGTGAGACCCTTAACACAAAGATAAGGAATAATATAGTTGTGATAAAGGGTTCAATAAAAAAATGAGAAACATACTCACTAGAATGAACAGCAGGCTGAAAGAGGCAAATGAATGAATTAATGACTGAAAAGACAGTAATAAAAAGTAATCAGGCTGAACAAGAGAGAAAAAAGGTATTATGCAGAATGAGAATAGACTTACAGATCTCAGAGACTCCATCAACCATAATAACATTTGTGTTATAGGGATCCAAGAAGAAGATAGAGAAAAGGAGGCAGAAACTCTATTTGAAGAAATAATAGCTGAAAACATCCTGAAACTGGGGAAAAGAACAGATATCCAGATCCATGAAGCACAGAGAACCCACAACAAAATCATCCAAAGCAGATCCACACCAAGACATATTGTAATTAAATGGGAAAATGTGGTTATAAGGGAAGAATTTAAAAAAAAAAAAAAAACAAGACAAAAGAAGACAGTTCTACCAAGTAGAACAAAGGAAACCCCATAATTCTATCAGCAGATTTTTTAGCAGAAACTTTGCAAGCAAGAGGGGAGTGGCGTGACATATTCAAAGTGCTGAATGGGAAACTCTGCAGCCAAGAATACTCTATCCATAAATGATATCACTCAGAATAGAAGGAAAGATAAACAATTACCTAGACAAACAAAAACTGAAGGAGTTTGTGACCACTAAATCAGCCCTGCAAGAAATATTAAAGGGGACCCTTTGAGTTGAAAGGAGAGACAGTAAGAGGGTAAGAATTACAAAAGCAATAAATATAAATATTTCTGTAAAAAATATTCAAGTAACTCACAAAATAAAAGGCTGAAAACTATGACAATATATACTTAACACTTCAGAAGGAGAGGGGTAAAAAATGGGTTCAAAATTAAACAACCCTTTACCTAATATAAACTTCTATATACAGAAGAGGCTATATAAAAACCTAATGGTAATCATATATCCAAAACTACTAATATATATGCAAAGAAAAAAAACAGAAAAAAATTTAAAAAATATATCACTAAAGAACACCAAAAAATCATGAGAGAGAAAAACAAGAAAGGGTCAGAAAAAATCTTCAGAGACCACCAAAATTGAATGATAAAATTAACATAAATACATATCCATCAATTACTTTTAATGTAAATTGACTAAACGCTCTAATCAAAAGACATAGGGTGACAGAATGAATTTAAAAAAATCAGACCAATCTATATGTTGGTTATAGGAAACTCATTTTAAACCTAAGACACCTACAGTCTGAAAATGAGGGATGGAGAAAACTTTACCATGCAAATGGCTGTCAAAAGAAAGCTGGAGTAGCAATACTTATATCAGAAAAAAAAAAAAAAGAAGAAAGACTGTAACAAGAGACAAAGAAGGACCCCGTATAATAATAAAGGGACAATCCAAAAGAATATATAAAAATTGGAAATATTTATGTACCCAACATGAGAACACACAAATACATAAAACAGTTAACAACACTAAATTGAACTGATAGTAATACAATAATAGTAGGGGGCATTTTTTTAAAAAAAAGTTTTTATTTAGAGGAGCCTGGGTGGCTCAGTCAGTTAGGCATTTGACTTCAGCTCAGGTCACGATCTCGTGGTTTGTGAGTTCGAGCCCTGCGTCAGGCTCTGTGCTGACAGCTCAGAGCCTGGAGCCTGCTTTAGATTCTGTGTCTCCCCTTCTCTCTGACCCTCCCATGCTCATGCTCTGTCTCTCTCTGTCTCTCAATAATAAATAAATGTTAAACAATTGTTAAAAAAGTTTTTATTTAAATTCCAGTTAGTTAACATGTAGTGTAATATTAGTTTCAGGTGAAAAATATAGTAATTCAACACTTCTATACAACACCGTGTGCTCATCACAGGTGAAGTTCTTAACTCCTTAACCCCCATCACCTACTTAAACCATTAACCCACCCACCTTATTTCTGGTAACCACCAGTTTGTCCTCTGTAGATCAAAGTCTGTTTCTTGGTTTCTCTCTCTCTCTCTCTCTCTCTCTCTCTCTCTCTCTCTCCTGTTTACCTTTGCTCATTTGTTTTATTTCTTAAATTTCACATATGAGTGAAATGATATGGTATTTGTCTTTATCTGACTGACATTTTGCTTAGCATAATACTAGTTTCATCCATGTCATTGCAAATGACAAGATTTCATTCTTTTTTGTGGCTGAGTTGTATTGAATTATATATATATATATATATATATATATATATATATATATATATATTTATACACACATATACGTATATACACACATACATATATTACATATATATATATATATATATATATATATATATACACACATACCACATCTTCTTTTTCCATTCATCACTCAATGGACACATCAGCTTTTCCCATAATTTGGCTACTGTACAAAATGTTATTGTAAACAATAGGGTGCACGTGTCCCTTTGAAGCAGTATTTTTGTATCCTTTGGGTAAATACCTATTAGTGCAATTGCTGGATCAGAAGGTAGTTCTATTTTTAACTTTTTTTTAAGTTTTATTTATTTATTTTTTTGAGAGAGAGTGTGAGCAGGGGAGGGGCAGAGAAAGAGGGAGAGAGAGAATCCCAAGCAGGCTTCAAGCTGTCAGTGTAGAGCTCAAGGCGGGTGTCGATTTCATGAACGATGAGATCATGAACTGAGCCAAATCAAGAGTCAGACACTTAACTTACTGAGACATACAGGCACCCCTATTTTTAACTTTTTGAAGAACCTGCATATTTTTTTCCAGACTGGTTTCACTACTTGCATTCCCACCAAGAGTGCAAGAGTGTTTCATTTCTCTATCTTCTCTCCAACACCTCATTTTTCTTGTGTTTTTAATGTCAGTCATTCTGACAGGTGTGAGGTGATATCTCATTAGAGTTTTGACTTGCCTTTCCCTGATGATCAGTGATATTGAGCACCTTTTCATATGTCTGTTGGTCATCCATATGTCTTCTATTGGAAAATGTCTATTCATGTCTTTTGTCCATTTTTTATTGGATTATTTGCACTTCAGGTGCTGAGTTTTATAAGTTTTTATATATTATGGATATTAACTCTTTATCAGTTAATTCATTTGCAAATATCTTCTCACATTTGTAGATTGCCTTTTAGTATTCTTGATTGCTTCCCTTGCTGTGCAGAAGCTTTTTTATTTTGATAAAGCACCAGACCTGTATCCTGAACACTATAAAACACTGATGAAAGAAATTGAATATTATACAAAGAAATGGGAAGACATTCTGTGTTCATGGATTGGAAGAAAAAATTTGTTAAAATGTCTCTACTACCCAATCCAATCTGCACATTTAATGAAATCCCTATGGAAATACCAACAACATTTTTCACAAAGTTTGAACAAGCAATCCTACAAATGGTATGGGAGCACAAAAGACCACGAATAGCCAAAGCAATCTCGAAAACTAAAATCAAAGTCAGAGACATCACAATTCTGGTCTTCGAGCTATATTACAAAGCTGTAGTGTTCAAGACAGTATGGTGCTGGCACAAAAACAGACACAGAGATCAATAGATCAAAATGGAAAACCCATAAATGGACCATAACTATATGCTCAACTAATCTCCAACAAAGAAGGAAGGAATATCCAATGGGAAAAAGACAATCTGTTCAACAAATGGTATTTGGAAAACTGGACAGTAACATGCAAAAAATGAATCTGGACCATTATCTTAAACCATACAACAAATAAATTCAAAATTGAAGAAATGCCTAAATGTGAGACAGGAAACCATCAAAATCCTAGAGGAACACATAGGCAGAAACCACTTTCACATCAGCTGTAGCAACTTCTTACTAGGTACCTCTCTGGAGGCAAGGGAAAGAAAAGCAAAAATGAACTATTTGGACTTCATCAACATAAAAAGCTCTTGCACAACAAAGGAAACAATAAAAGAAACTAAAAGGCAACCTTAAGAATGGGAGAAGATATCTGTAAATTACATATCTGGTAAAGGGTGAGTATCCAAAATATATAAAGAACTTAAACTCAACACCCAAAAACCAAATAATCCAGTTAAAAATTGGGCAGAAGACATGAATAGACATTTTTTTTCCAAAGAAGATATACATATGGCTAGCAGGCACATTAAAAGATACACAAAATCACTTATCATCAGGGAGATACAAATCAAAACTGCAATGACGTATTAACTTATACCTGTCAGAATGGCAAAAATTAACAACACAGGAAACAATGGATGTTGTTGAGAATGTAGAGAAATGGGAACTCTCTTATACTGTCAGTGGGAATGAAAACTGGTGCATCCATAGTGGAAAATAGTATGGAGGTTCCTCAAAAAAGTTATAAATAGAACTACCCTACACTCCAGCAATTGCACTAATAGGTATTTAACCAAAGGATACAAAAATACTGTTTCAAAGGGGCACATTCACCCCACTGTTTATAGCAGCATTATCAACAATAGCCAAATAATGGAATGAGCCCCAAAGTCCATTGAATGATGTAAAGATAAAAGGTTGTGGTATATACATATACAATGGAATATTACCTAGCCATAAAAAGGCATGAAATCTTGCTATTTGCAATGATGTGGATGGAGCTAGAGTATATTACACTAAGCAAAATAAGTCAGTTGGAGAAAGACATGTACCATATGATTTCACTCATATGTATAATTTAAGAAATAAAATAGATGAACATAGGTACAGAAAAAGGAGAGAGACAAACCATAAAACAGACTTGTAACTATAGGGAACAAATTGAGAGCTGGTGGAGGGTGGGATAGGCTAAATGGTTGATGGGTATTTACCAGGGCACTTGTTGTGGTGAGCACTGAATGTTATATGTAAATGATGAATCACTAAATTCTACTTCTGAAACTAAAATTACACTGTATGTTAACTAACTAGAATTCAAATAAAAACGTGAAAGAAACAAAGAAACAAACAAATGAAAAACAGAACAAAGAGCAACCTAAACTTACACCTAATGGAGCTAGAAAAAGAATAAACAAAACCCCAAACCACGAGATGGAAGAAAATACTTAAGATTACAGCAGAAATAAATGATACAGAATCCAAGATAAATAGTAGATCATATCAATGAAATCAGCTGGTTCCTTGAAAAAATAAACAAAATTCATAAACCTCTAGATAGACTCGTCAAGAAAAAAACAAGAGAAAGGACTCAAATAAATAAAATTACAAATGAGAAAGGATAAATAACAAGCACCACATAATAAATAAAAACAATTTAAAGAAAATATGATGAAAAACTATATGGCAACAAATTGGACAACCTAGAAGAAACAAATTAATTCCTAAAAACATATAAATAACCAAAATTTAAATGGAGAGAAATAGAAAATTTGAATAAATCAATTATCAGCAAGGAGTTTGAATTGCTAATCAAATAAAACTCCAAACAAAAAAAGTCCAGGACCAAATGGCTTCACAGGTTAATTCCACCAAACATTTAAAGAAGAGTTAATGCTTACTCTTCTCTATTCCAAAAATATAGAAAAGAATGGAAGTTTTCCAAATTCATTCTATGAGATTACCATTACCTTGATACCAGAACCAAATTAAGACACCACCAAAAAAGAAAAATACAGGCCAATATATTTGATGAGTAGAGTACAAAAATCCTCAGCAAAATACTAGCCAACCAAATCCAAAAATACTTTAAAAAATCATTCATCACGATAAGGTGGAATTTTTTCCTGGTATGCAAAGGTGCTTCAACATTTGCAAATATATAATGTGATTCATCACATCAGTAAGAGAAAGGATAAAAACTATATGATCATTTCAGTAGATGCAGAAAGAGCATTTGATAAATTCCAATACCCATTCATGATAAAAGTCCTCAACAAAATTGGTTTAGAGGAAACATACCTCAACATAATAAAAGCAATATATGAAAAATCTATAGAAAACATCATACTCAATGGAGAAATACTAAAGTTAGGAACGAGACAAGGATGTCCACACTCTCCATTTTTATTCAACATAGTACTGGAAGTCCTATCTATAGCAATCAAACAACAAAAAGGAATAAAAGATATCAAAATTGGCAAGGAAGAAGTAAAACTTTCACTATTTGCAGATGATATGATACTATATATAGAAAACCTGAAAGATTCCACCAAAAATCTACTACAACTGATAAACAAATTCAGTAAAGTTGCAGGATACAAAAGTAATGTGCAGAAATCTGTTGCATTTCTATACACCAATAATAAAACAAAAGAAAGAAAAATTCAGGAATCAGTCCAATTTACAATTGCACCAAAACCAATAAGATACCTAGGAATAAACCTAACCAAAGTAGTAAAAGAACTATACTCTGAAAACTATAAAACACTGATGAAAAGAATTGAAGATTGACACAAAGAAATGGAAAGACATTCCATGATCATGGATTGGAAGAACAAATATTTTTAAAATGTCTATACTACACAAAGCACCCTACACACTTACTGAAACCTCTATCAAAATACCAACAGCATTTTCTACAGAACTGGAACAGAAATTCTACAATTTATATGGAAAACAAAGGACCCTAAATTGTCAAAGCAATTGTAAGAAATAAAAGCAAAGCTGGAGATATCACAATTCCAGATTTCAAGTTATATTACACAGCTATAGTAATGAAAACAGTATGGTCCTGGCACAAAAAATAGACACATATCAATGGAATAGAATTGAATACTCAGAATGAACACCACAACTATATGGTCAATTAATTTTGAACAAATGAGTAAAGAATACCCAGTGGGAATACCCAGTGGGAAAATGAGAGTCTCTTCATCAAATGGTGTTGGGAAGCCAGGTCAACTACATGCAAAAGAATGAACCTGGACCACCTTCTTCTTACGCCATGCACAAAAATAAATCCAAAATGGATTAAAAGCCTAAATGTGAGAAAAGACACAGAAAAGACACATAAAAATCCCAGAAGTTAGTCTAGGCAGTAATTTTTCTCATATAGGAACATATAGGTATAGGAACATTTTTCTAGATATGTCTCCTAAAGCAAAGTAAATAGAAGCAAATTTAAGCTCTTGGGAATACATCAAAATAAAAAGCTTCTGTACAAGAAAGTAAATCATAAATAAAACAAAAAGCTACCTACTGAATGGGAGGCAAAATTTTTCAGTGATATATCTGATAAAGGGTTAGTATCCAAAGCATGTAAGGAGCTTATACAAATTAACACCCAAAAGCCAAATAATCCAATTAAAACATGGGCAGAAGAAATGAATAGATATATCTTCAAAGAAGACCTACTGATGGTCAACAGACACATAAAAAGATGCTTAACATCACTCATTATCAAGGAAATGCAAATCAAAACCACAATGAGATGTTACCTTACACCAGTCAGAATTGCTAAAATAGAAAACAAAACAAAACACAAGAAACAACCAGTGTTGGTAAGGATGTGGAGAAAAAAATCTCTTGCACTGTTGGTAGGAATTCAAACTTGTATTGCCTCTGTGGGAAACAGTATGGAGGATCCTCAAAAAGTTAGACTTTAACTACCCTATGATCCAATAATTGTGCTACAGAGTACTCCCCCAAAAATACAAAAACACTAATTCAAAGGGATACATGGACCCCTATGTTTTTTGCAGCATTATTTACTATAACCAAATTAAGGAAGCAGCTGAAATGTCCATCACTAGATGAAAGGGTAAAGAAGAGGTGGTTTATAGATATAGACAATGGAATGGAATATTATTCAGCCATAAAAATAGAATGAAATCGTGCATTTGGAAGGACAAGGATAGAGCTAGAGAGTATAATGCTAAATGAAATAAGTCAGTCAGAGAAATATATCATATGGTTTCATTCATATGTGGAATTTAAGAGACAAAACAAATGAACAAAGAAAAGAAAGAGAGGGAAACAAGCCAAGAGACAGAATCTTAACTATTGAGAACAAACTGTTTTTTTTTCAGAAGGAAGGTTGGTGGGGTAATAGGTTAAATAGGTGATGAGGAAATGCTACTATATATATATATATATATACACACACACACATATAGTAATTATATATATATTATATATATGTTATACATATAGTAATTACATATAGGTATTATTATAGGTATATATACGTATAATTACTATATATTATACACCTGAAACTGATGTAACACTGTATGTTAACTATACTGGGGTTATAAAATAAGATTAATAAAAATGAGTCTGCTTTCCCTTGTTCTGGGAGTCATTGGTTTGTAAATTATTCTCCATAATCTCCTGTTTATACATATAAAAATGATCTTGTGATGCAAAAGAAGAAGAAGAAGAAGAAGAAGAAGAAGAAGAAGAAGAAGAAGAAGAAGAAGAAATATATTTTAAGTAATACATTTAATTTTAGGTATAATAATAATTATATTTTAAATAAATAATAAATAATATGTTCCTTAATAATAAGGTATAAATAAAAGTTTCAGCTTTTATTATTGGTTTGAGAAGATAATTTTCTTTTTAATAAATTTTTCATTGCCATTTAGTGTTTACCCATGATTCTAAAATTCCTTTTTCAACTATACTTGTTTATTGTGTTGTATATAAAATATTGCATAACACAGTATATATTGTCATTAAAATGGTTTTTCTAAACGTATTCATATCATCAAACCTTCAATTTTAAGTCCCAGTATTTCTCCCTTTCCAAGAATATCCTATAGTTTAAGCTTTTACTGATTGTGGTTTAATCATAAATATCATTTCTTCAGCTCTCTATAATCTGCAAAGGGCTTTATGCCTTGTTATGTAATTACACAGAATTAACACAGCAGCAGCAGCAAAGCATTAGAATGCTGTAATTAACAGATTAAAATACATTTAAAAATAGTTTACCTAAATGATTTTCTTTGAAAAGTTACCAGTTAAAATACTAATTATACTCATTCCTTCTTTAAGTAAAATACTTTTTTGGCGAGTGTTTGATGGCTGAGAGTTGGCAAACTACTATGTACTGTGCTACCAGTTTTACATTTGTTATGTTATTTATTCATTCAAACAACCCTGTTTTAGATAGTATTGGTCTCCACTTCATAGTTGAAAAAACAGGCTGAGAGGTGTTAAGTAGCTTTATCCAAGTTATACAGCTTTGATAGTCAAGAAATACTGAAAATTGATTTGAATTTTTGAAATTAAGATTTCAAGATAGACAATATCATTGCTGATTCTCAGACTATAGTGGTACTTTTGGTAAAGTATGATATTGTGACTAAGTTATATTAATAATTATTAATATGAAGGCAATAAAATAACTTACAAATGTTGATTCAGGAGATGCACATTGCCAAGAGAAAAATTTTCACAGCTTTGGGATTACAGGATTATATCATAAGGTAGATTTCATATATGTGGAACTCCCACATAGTCCTAAATGGACTGCAAATTACATTTCAGTGCCAAAATTATAAGCAGTCCAAGGGCAGGTCAACTGCTCAACTCCCTCCTTTGTCAAAGTTTTCAGTGGTATATCTTATACTTGTGTGTTTTGTTTTTTCTCAGGGGACAGTATCTGACTTGATCATGAAAGAAAGTGGGAAACTCCATTTCACTTTACAGAAATTTACTGAATCCAAGAAGAAAGTGAAGAGGAGTTGGTGGAAAGTTGTTTCTATCTCAAATAGCCCAGTGGCCAAAGAAACAGTTTACTCAAGACCATGCCCATTTGGAAAATTAATTTAGTGAAATTTTATTTGTTCTTTCAATTTTCATTCTTTACCTAGAAAATAAATCTTGAACAATGTCCAAAATAATAAATAATGGTGCCATTATGTATCAGGGCATGTTTGGGGCCTGGAGGGAGCCTAATTTGTTATTCCGAAAATGCCCAGAGAACATTATACTAAGAGTCACAGTGTAAGTGTAAATAAACATTAGATTTCCCAAGAAAAAATAGCACTCAAGGAAATCAAGTAAAGGAGTGCTATTTGAATCTGCATTCTTAGACCAGAATTCAAAGCAAGAGTGGTTTTATTGTTACCGATTTTAAATCTTTATAATTAACAATAACAATAAGTAGTGAAAATATCTACTATATTAGACCCTTGGTGAAAAGGGAATCAGCAGGAACCCAAAAAGATCACTTTATATAGCCTATATTAAGTTATACACATGTGGACAAAGCCCTTCACAGAAAGAAACACCCTTATCCATAGATAAACTAGAAAGTTGTTTATCCTACACAACACAGTATTCAATGCAAATATTACTATCTCCAAAATCCACTCACATACCTGAAAAGTCAGTATTCCAGGTGTGGTTTTTTTGTGTGTGCTTCTGCATTGATCCTTTTTCAAAACAGAACTGTTGAGAAGGATAATATGTATAGCCTCAAATTCCTTACTATAAATTTATTAGGTAAATCTACTTTCAGTGGAGATCCTGGCAATCTGGGGACAATTAACAGGAAAGGATGCTGGAGAGGAATGAGAAGGGTGTGAGGAACTATCCACCACACATTTTTGCCTTGGGTCAAACAGGCTAACCACGTAAGATACTCACAGGGTATTGGATATAAAAGAAGTTTTACACATCTTCCTGTAACAGAATCTTTACTGGTCAGCCATTCATGGACTTCAGAAGGTCCTGGAATCTCTGAAAGCATTTATAAAAATTTCTGTGTGCATACATATAAGTACTTTTTTTGTGTGGGAAGAAGGTGTATATTTTAATCAGATCCTTGAAGGGGCTGGGACCAAAAAAATGTTAAGAACCACTAGAATAATGAGGTTTGTCACCACCACTGTTATCAGAAGTGCAATCTGGCAGGAAGAGCCCATAAAATGAAGGTTTTCAGATAGTAATCCCCCAAATGGATACAAACTACTGATCTGTCCAACTTCCTCACTTTACAGGTGAGGAAATTGAAGCCCAGAGAGTTACAAATCTTGTCCAATACAAAATAAGTATAATTATAGTATACTTTTATAGAATAATATAGATAAGCTCAGGCACTTCTTTTTAGTTCTACTTGTCACCTGTTCTGCTGTGTTGCCCAGAGAAGCCAGTTGGAGCATCATAACATCTGCCTTGGAGAACTACTACATCAACAGAACTGTTGCAATTGTTCAGAAGGAATAATTGGGAGAATGATTGTGGGAACACTGAAAGGTTTTGACCAGACCATTAATTTGATTTTGGATGGAAACCATGAACAAGTGTTCAGCTCTTCACAGGGAGTAGAGTAAGTGGTGCTAAGGTTATACACTGTAACAAGTGACAATGTTGCAGTCATTGGAGAAATTGATGAAGAGACAGATTCTGCACTTGATTGGGGGAATATTCAAACTCTGTAGCAAACCGAGGAAAAACTACATACATTGGGCATCTGTAGTCTTTGTACAGAGAAATTTATTATTCTGAGGATGATGTTTGGAATTTTTATGAATTTGTAATGGCAGACTTTGATTCCATATTGATTCTTTGTAATATAATATGTAAATTGAAATATTTCTACTTTTCCTTGAAAATAATATAGATGAGCACGGTGTGAATTATTTTGAGTCTAGGGGTACCTGAGTGTGTTCGTCACTTAAGTGTCTGACTTTGGCTCAGGTCATGATCTCATGGTCTGTGGGTTCAAGCCCCAAATCTAGCTCTGTGTTGACAGTGACGAGCCTGCTTCAGATTCTCTGTCTCCATCTCTCTCTGCCCCTCACCATCCCCTCTATCTGTCTAAAAATAAATAATCATTGAAAAAATATTTTGAGTCTAATGAGAGATAATCTTTGATCCTCTTTCTATTTTACTTAATATTTCTTTTCTGAAAGTCACTGTAAATGGAAGAGAAGTTGCTCATTGTGTTGGATATAGACTTTTAGATATGAGGAATGACAGAAGAGGAGAAGGGTATAATGGGAAAGGAAATGTTGAATTCCAGAGTTATTTCCATGATATCTGATAAAATTTTAATGCACAGTTTCCTCAATTAGAGAATTTCCTAAATGGTATGAAAATTTTTGAGTATGTGATTCTGTGTGCGTATTTTACTTGGAAAATGTTCTATAGATTTTATAAGCTTCTTAAGAGTCCATGACCCTCAAAAAAGTTAAAAATCACTTACCTCACTTATTCATTTAAGGAAACTAAGTCCCAGAGAGGATAATGTTCCCATAGTTAGGAAGTAAAAAGTTAAGACAAGAACCCAGTCTCTCAACTTTGGTTCCGTGGTTTTTACACTGTGTCCCAAGCAACCTTTTCCTCTAACACCTTATCTTTATAAATAAGATGTATCTATGTTTGTCCCTTATTTGATACCTGTGAGAAAGACCTGATGAGATATACTCAAGACCATGGACACTGTAGACTCAATACACAAAGGGATTTTAAATGAGTGCAAGGAAGTCTTCTGAACCTGAAATCATTCAACTAATGTATTTTTGAATGGATCTAGCCACTGTGATTAGGATAAGAAGTTTAAGTTACATAGGTTAAGTTTTTAGTTATAGATACTGGTAACATTGGATCTACTTGATTTATATAGAGTGTAATTTGTAAGGATTACTAGATAAATCACTGAGTCTCCAGGAGAGGCAAAAAAACAAAACAAAACAAAACAAAACAAAACAAAACAAAACAGGCTTAGACACCACACAGCTAGGGATGATTCAGCCAAGAGAAATGCCCAGTCACACCATGAAGATATTCTAGGACAATATTCATCATCCACCACTCAGTACTATGCCATTAGAGACTGTGTGATGCTTTGCCCAGATTGTCTAAAAGAATTAGATGCCCCTACCATGATGATTTCCATAAAACCCAAGCCCACCCATATGGCCCCAAACTCATAATGCTTTCTTCTAATTTATAAGTATCATAAATTTTATCTGATTAACCAAAATTGGGTCACATGCCTGTATATCAGATGCCAAAAAATTAGTTAAAATATATATATATATATATATATATATATATATATATATATATATACATACACATACTTGTGTATGTATGCATACATGCAATGTAGAATTTAGCTTTCCAAGCTTAATAGTACAAGAAGCCAAACTAGAATGAGGTTGGAATGGGTATTGAATGGGAAAACATTGAATATTTTCCATGGGAAGTAAGATTAGCCCACTATTTTATATTGCAGTATGCAAAGGGGACTAGGATTGGTGGGTCACAAAGGGAAGAATTTAAAATCAAACCTGACATGTTAAAACCTTGGAACACTATTAAACCATTTAACTTCATAGTGCTTTGGTATGATACATAACACTTTGGAATTTTAGTTTAATCCAAATAAGATTAAGGAGATAAATATTCAAAAAGGCAAAATACCCTAAATTCATGTCTACAATCCTATTTTATAAATTGTCTGTGGTTCTGCATGTTCCCATAGATAACTGACCATATCAGAAGTTTGAAAGAACTGAGGGGTGGGACTCTTCCAGTTCAGGAATGACTGACATTGGTTCAAGAGCACAATGAAGTAAAAACAAATTAGCAACAGGGTAAATGGAATGGGGATAGATAATTGGGCACTAGGTACAGAGAGAATGCAAAGAGCCTTGTATTTGAGGGGAAAGGAAAAAGACAAAAATGGATTAAAGGTGGAGGTGTTGAAGAGATATATTTTAGCTAGAGTAAAATATAAGTACATAGGTAATATTTTCTGTGTCTGTGCTGAACTCTGGATGGAGACAGTAGTCTTGGGGGACAAAGGAAGTAGGGCCAACTGGAGACCACAGTATACTGATTTTCCTGTCCTGCATCCCAAGCCTGACTTAAAGGAACAAAGATTGATAATTTATAAAAATGCTTTTCTTTTCTAGGTCATATGGAGAATTTTTTTTGTATAAATATAGTTTCCACAGATTATCCATATGCAGTAGAAAATAAAAAATGATCTGTAAAAAGCAATTTTTCCTTGGTTTAAGGAACTGGACTAAACTAGTTCCATCAATCTCTTCCAATATCAAGGGTTTTGCAGAAGCTTCTTTTGAATGGGGAACAGGAAGTTAATTTGAAACCATCTATCAGAGCAAAATATCCACACCCAAATGGGCTATTTATATTTATTTTTATTTGTGATGTGCAAATTTCATGAGCCACACTGTCTGTCTCCAATCTAGAATGTGCCTACTTCTTTTCAGTGTATTTTCCCATTGTTTTGCTTTGAAAATTATACTCAGCAACAAATGAAATTGTTAATATTGCCCTATTTTCTGCATTATATTATACTAAAGGTACTTAAAAGCATTTATTTACCAGAAATTGATTTTTTAGTTTTGCTACTCATCACTTACTAAAGTCACATATCCTCCTCATCATAAGCATCAACTGAAATGTCAACAGAAATAGCATCAACTCAATTCTCTGTTATCCCAGAAAGATGCAAGTGATGTAGTATGACCAAACTGCTCCTCTTGCCACTATGTAAGGAGTACCTGAGTCCCTGGTTCCCCATCACAAAAGAGCATGCCCCACCTCAAGTAACTAATCAAATACCTGAGGCAAGTTCCAAGCCATCTGCTCCTGTTTTGAAGCTTTCCCATATGTCTCATTACTGTTTCTTTCACTCTCTCTTCCATGTGTGTTGGGTAAGGGAAAGAAGTGTAGACATTTTAATCCTTAGGGATTATCATCACATTAACCAAGCTATCTTCTTCCCTACTCCAGAAGCTTTAGTCAGGACTGTGTCAAAAGCAAATGACTAAAACTCAATTTAAATTGGATTTAGAAAAAAATATGTTAGCTCAAGTACCTGAAACTTCCAGGACTCCAAACATTTATGGATATAGGTTCACAAAAAATGAAAGCAAAAATATGTTTTTTACCATATAAAATATGATATATGTTATTTCCTCAGGCTTGGCTTTATTCTTAGGTAGGCTTTCCATACATGCTGATAATCTGTAATCCCAACAGTGCTAAAAGATAGGCAGAGCAGGTATTACTATACTCTTCTTATATGTGAGAAAAATGAAACACAGGGGATTGGATTTAAATACTTGAGAAGATTGTTCAAGGTCACATAGCTAGGTAAGTAGATGATTGTACCAGACACCTCATATCCTTTCAGACCTACTCCATTTTACTCCAGCTGTTGTTGAAGCAACTAGCTGTGGACAGATAAAACCTGAAAGCATGATGCCTCAAAAACAACATATACTGTGCATCTCTCACTTTTGGCTCAAGATTTCTTTGAGCTAGATGACATGTCTACTGGAAAACTTGAATTGGTGACAACACTTTTAAAACGTTCATAATTGTCTATCTAACGGGATCTTAACTAGGGTTATTTAATAATTTGGATTTTTAAAATTTTTTCCTCTAAGTTTTTATTTAAATTCAAGTTAGATAACATAGTATAGTACTGCTTTCAGGAGTAGAATTTAATGATTCATCACTTACATAAAACACTCAGTGCTCATTCCAACAAGTGCTTTCCTTAATGCCCATCACCAATTTAGCCTATCCCCCCACCAACTTCCCCTCCAGCAGCCCTCAGTTTGTTCTTTATAGTTTAGAGTCTCTGATGGTTTGCCTCTCTCTCTGTTTTTATATTATTCACGATAATACACTCTAGTTCCATCCATATCACTACAAATGTCAAGATTACATTATTTTTGATCACTGAATAGTATTCCACTATATATATATATATAATATATATAATATATATATAATATATTCCACTATATATATATTCCACTATATATATATATATTATATATAATATATATATATTATATATAATATATATATATTCCACTACTGCCTTCTTCTATATCCAACCATCAGTCAGTGGACATTTGGGCTCTTTCCAAAATGTGGCTATTGTTGACAGTGCTGCTATAAAATTCGGGGTGCATGTGCCCCCTCAAATCAGTATTTTTGTATCATTTGGATATATTCCTAGTAGTGTAATTTCTGGGTGGTAGGGTAGTTTTATTTTTAACTTTTTGAGGAAATTCTGTACTGTTTTCCAGAGTGGCTGCACAAGTTTGCATACCCATCTACTGTGTAAGAGCGTTCCCCATTCTCTGCATCTTCACCAACATCTGTTGTTTACTGAGAATTTAATCTGAGGCATTCTGACAGGTGTGAGGTGATATCTAATCATGGTATTGATTTGTATTTCCATGATGATGAGTGATGTTGAGCACTTTTTCCTGTGTCTGTTAGACATTTGTAAGACCTTTTTGGAGAAATGTCTGTTCCTTTCTTCAGCCCATTTTGAATTTATTTTTGTGTATAGTGTAAGAAAGTAGTCTAGTTTCATTCCTCTGCATGTAACTATCTAGTTTATCCAAAACCTTTTGTTGAAGAGACTCTTTTTTCCACTGGATATTTTTTCCTGCTTTGTTGAAGATTAGTTGACCACATAGCTGTGAGTTCATTTCTGGGTGTTCTATTCTGTTCTCTTGATGTATATGTCTGTTTTTGTGCCCATACCATACTGTCTTGATGATTACAGCTTTGTAATATAGCTTGAAATCCAGAATTGTGATGTCTCCAGCTTTGCTTTTAATTTTCAGTGTTACTTTGACTATTCAGGTTCTTTTCTGGTTCCATACAAATCTTAGAACTGTTTTCTCTAGCTCTGTGAAAAATGCTGGTGTTATTTTGATAAGGATTCCATTGAATGTGTAGATTGCTTTGGGTAGTATACACATTTTAAAAATATTTGCTCTACGAATCCATGAGCCTGTAATGCTTTTCCATTTCTTTGTGTCCTATTCAATTTCTTTCATAAGTGTCCTATAGTTTTCAGTGTACAGATATTTTAACTCTTCGGTTATGTTTATCCCTAGGTATTTTAGTTTCTGGTGTAATTGCATATGGGATAAATTCCTTGATTTCTTTTTCTGCTGCTTCATTATTGGTGTGTAAAAATGCAACAGATTTCTTTACATTTGTTTTATATCCTGCAACTGTGCTGAATTCATGTATCAGTCCTACCAATTTTTTGTTGGAGACTTTCAGTTTTTTTAGATAAGGTCGTCGGTGAAGAGTGAATGTATTAATTTCTCCTTGCTGATTTGGATGCCTTTTATTTCTTTTTTTGTCTGCTTGCTAAGGCTAGGGCTACTAGTACTAGGTTAAATAAAAATAGTAAGACTGGACATCCCTTTCTTGTTCTTGACCATAGAGGAAAAACTCAGTTTTTCCCCATTGAGGATGTTATTAGCTATGGGTCTTTCCTGTATGGACTTTATGATTTTGAGGTTTGCTCATTCAAACCCTACTTTATTGAAGGGTTTTTTTTTATTAAGAAATGATTCTGTATTTTGTCAAATGCTTTTCCTGAATCTATTGAGAGGATCATATGGTTCTTTTCCTTTCTTTTATTAGTGTGGTGTATCATGTTTATTGATTTGTGGATACCTAACCACCTTGCAGACCAGGAATAAATACCTCTTGATCATGGTGAATAATTCTTTTAATGAACTGTTGGATTCAATTTGCTAGTATCTTGTTGAGAATTTTTGCACCCATGTTCATCAGAGATATTGGTCCATAATTCTCCTTTTTAGTAGAGTCTTTGACTGGTTTTGGAATCAAGGTAATGTTGACCTCCTACAATGATTTTGGAAGTTTTCCTTCCATTTCTGTTTTTGAAATTTTGAAAAGAATATGTATCAACTCTTCTTTAAATGTTAGAATTCACCTGAGAAGCCATCTGGCCCTCATTGTCCATTCATCAGTTGATGAACATTTGGGTACTTTTCATAATTTGGCTATTGTTGATAGTGCTGCTATAAACATTGGGGTACATGTCCTCCTTTGAATCAGTATTTTTGTATCTTTTGGTTAAATACCTACTAGTACAATTGCAGGATTGTAGGGCAATCCTTTAACTCTCTGAGGAATCTCCATACTGTTTTCCAGAGTGGTAGCACCAGATTACATTGTATTGGGAGATTTTTAATTAGTGGTTCAATTTCTTTGCTTGTTATAGGTCTGCTCAAATTTTATACTTCCTCATGTTTCAGTTTTGGTAATTTAAATATTTCTGGGAGTTTATCCATTTCTTCCAGATTTCCCAGTTGGTTGGCATATAATTGTCCTTAATACTCTCTTAAGATGTAAAAGATCTGTATGCTGAAAACTATAGAAAGCTTATGAAGGAAATTGAAGAAGATACAAAGAAATGGAAAAAATTCCATGCTCATGGATTGGAAGAATAAATATTGTCAAAATGTCAATACTACCCAAAGCTATCTACACATTCAATGCAATCCCAATCAAAATTGCACCAGCATTCTTCTCGAAACTAGAACAAGCAATCCTAAAATTTGTATGGAACCACAAAAGACCCCAAATAGCCAAAGTAATTTTGAAGAAGAAGACCAAAGCGGGAGGCATCACAATCCCAGACTTTAGCCTCTACTACAAAGCTGTAATCATCAAGACAGCATGGTATTGGCACAAAAACAGACACATAGACCAATGGAATAGAATAGAGACTCCAGAATTGGACCCACAAAAGTATGGCCAACTAATCTTTGACAAAACAGGAGATAATATCCAATTGAAAAAAGACAGTCTCTTTAACAAATGGTGTTGGGAGAACTGGACAGCAACATGCAGAAGATTAAAACTAGACCACTTTCTCACACCACTCACAAAGGTAAACTCAAAATGGATAAAGGACCTGAATGTGAGACAGGAAACCATCAAAACCCTAGAGGAGAAAGCAGGAAAAAACCTCTCCGACCTCAGCGACAACAATTTCCTACTTGACACATCTCCAAAGGCAAGGGAATTAAAAGCAAAAATGAAACACTGGGACCTCATGAAGACAAAAAGCTTCTGCACTGCAAAGGAAACAATAAACAAAACTAAAAGGCAACCAACAGAATGGGAAAAGATATTTGCAAATGACATATTAAAGGGCTAGTATCCAAAATCTATAAAGAACTCACCAAATTCCACACCCGAAAAACAAATTCTCCGGTGAAGAAATGGGCAGAAGAAATGAATAGACACTTCTCTAAAGAAGACATCCAGATGGCCAACAGGCACATGAAAAGATGCTCAACATCACTCCTCCTCAGGGAAATACAAATCAAAACCACACTGAGATACCACCTCATGCCAGTCAGAGTGGCTACAATGAACAAATCGGGAGACTGTAGATGCTGGAGAGGTTGTGGAAAAACGGGAACCCTCTTTCCCTGTTGGTGGGGATGCAAACTCGTGCAGCCACTCTGGAAAACAGTGTGGAGGTTCCTCAAAAAATTAAAAATAGGTCTACCCTATGACCAGCAATAGCACTGCTAGGAATTTACCCACGGGATACAGGAGTGCTGATGCAAAGGGGCACTTGTACTCCAATGTTTATAGCAGCACTCTCAACAATAGGCAAAGAATGAAAAGAGCCTAAATGTCCATCAACGGATGAATGGATAAAGAAATTGTGGTTTATATACAAAATGGAATACTACTTGGCAATGAGAAAGAATGAAATATCGCCTTTTGTAGCAACGTGAATGGAACTGAAGAGTGTTATGTTAAGTGAAATAAGTCATACGGAGAAAGACAGATACTATATGTTTTCACTTTTATGTGGATCCTGAGAATCTTAACAGATGACCATGGGGAAGGGGAAGAAAAAAAAAGTTAGAGAGGGAGAGAACCAAACCATAAAAGGCTCTTAAAAACTGAGAATAAACTGTGGGTTGATGGGGGGGTGGGTGGGTGATGAGCATTGAGGAGGGCACCTGTTTGGATAAGCACTGGGTGTTGTGTGGAAACCAATTTGACAATAAATTTCATATTAAAAAATACTCTCTTATAATTGTTTGCATTTCTGAGGTATTGGTTGTAATCTCTCCTCTTGGGTCCTTTCTCTTCCCTTTTTGATAAGTCTGGCTAGAGGGTTATCAATTGACTTAATTCTTTGAAAGAACAAGCTCTTAGTTTCATTGATCTATCCTACTATTTTTTTTAATTTATATCTTTTTTTCTACTCTAATCTTTATTATTTCCTTTGTTGTGCAGGTTTTAGGCTTTATTTGCTATTCTTTTTCCAGATCCTTTAGATGTAAGGTAAGTTTGGTTGGGTATTTAGACATTTCTTGCTTTTTGTGATATGCCTGTACTTATATATACTTCCCTCTTATTATCACCTTTGCTGCACCCCATAGGTTTTTCATATGTCAGATTCACTGTCATATGTCATTTTCACTGTCATATTTTCATTTTCATTTCTTTTCATGTCTTCTTTAATTTGTTCTTTAATTTCCCGGTTAACCCATTCACTCCTTGGTAGGATTTTTCCTTAATCTCCAGGTATTTTTGGTGTTTCCAATTTTTTTTCCTGTGGCTGACTTCAAGTTTCATAGCATTGTGGTTTGAAAATATGCATGGTATGAGCTCCATTTTTTGTATTTGTTGAGGCCTAATTTTGATCCATTATGTGATACATTCTGGAGAATTTTCCATGTGCACTTGAAAAGAATGTGTATTCTGTTGCTTTAGGATAAAATGTTATGCATATATATTTAAGTCCATCTGGTCCAGTGTGTTATTCAAAGCCATTGTTATTTTTTGATTTTATGGTTAGATAATCTGTCTATTGTGGTAAGTGGGGTGTTAATGTCCCCTACTATTGTTGTATTATTATCAATGAGTTTCTCTAAGTTTATTATTAATTGATTCATATATTTGGCCTCTTTCAAGTTGGGGCCATAAATATTTACAATTGTTAGAACTTTTTGTAAGATAGACCTCTTTTTTATGATATCGTGCCCTTATTCATATCTTATTACAGTCTTTGGTTTAAAATCTTGTTTTCCTATATAAGTATGGCTACTTCAGCTTTTTTTGATGTCTATTAGCATGATAAATGGTTCTCCATCCTCTCACTTTAAATCTGGATGTGTCTTTGTGTCTAAAATGAGTCTCTTGTAAGTAACATATTGATGGATCTTGGTTTTTTGTTTTAATCCATTCTGATATCCTATGTCTTTTTATTTGAGCACTTGGTCTTTTTACATTAATAGGGATTACTGAAAGATATGAATTCAGTGTTGACTGTAAATTTGGTGTTTCTGGTGATTTTCTCTGTCCCTTTCTAGTCTTTGTTACTTTTGGTCTTTTTCCCCACTCAAAGATCCCCTTTTAATATATATATATATATATATATATAAATATAATATATATTATAATATAATATATAATATATATAATAAAATATAATACATATAATATATATTATATTATAATATAATATATTAGTATATATTTTATATATATATATATATTTTTTTTTTTTTTCCTGGGCTGGTTCAGTGGTCACAAACTCCTTTAGTTTTTGTTTATCTGGGAAGGTCTTTATCTCTCCTTTTACTCTGTATGACACCCTTGCTGGATAAAGGATTCTTGGCTACATTTTTTTTTCTACTTAACCAATCGAATATTTCCTACCATTCCCTTCTGGCCTGCCAAGTTTTAGTAGACAGGTGTGTTATTACCCTTAAGTGTCTCCCTTTGTAGTTTAAGGATCTTTTGTCTCTAGCTGCTTTCAGAATTCTCTCTTTATCTTTGTGTTTTCCTGGCTTCACTATACATCTTTGTGCTGACCTGTTTTTGTTGATTGTGAGGGGAGTTCTCTGTGCCTCTTGGATTTGAATGCCTGTTTCTTTCCCAAGATTAAAGAATTTCTCAACTATAATTTGTTCAAATAAACCTTTTGCCCCTTTTTCCTGCTCTTCTTCTACTGGGATTCTTATGATACACATATCATTGCACTTCATGGAATTGCTGATTTCCCTAAGTCTATATTTTGAATCTACTAGCTTGCTTTCTCTCTTCTTTTTTTGTTTTATTATTTTCCATAATTATATCTTCTTTTTAAAATTTTTTTTAATGTTTATTTTTGACAGAGAGAGACAGAGCATGAACAGGGGAGGGGCAGAGAGAGAAGGAGACACAGAATCTGAAGCATGATCCAGGCTTTGAGCTGTCAGCACAGAGCACCACTCAGGGCCAGAACACATGAACCATGAGATCATGACCTGAGCCCAAGTCAGATGCTCAACTGACTGAGCCACCAGGGGCCCCTCCATAATTTTATCTTCTATATCACCTATTTGTTCCACTGCTTCTTCCCTCCTCATTGTGATTACATCCCTTCAGTTTGCATCTCAGTTATAGCATATTGTATTTCATCTGCACTATTTTTTATGTCTTTTATCTCTGCTGCAAGGGCTTTTCTGGTGTCTTCTATGCTTCATTTCAGCCCAGGCAGTATTTTTATGATTTTTGCTCTAAATTCTTCTCCACATAGATTGCTTATATCTATTTTGAGGAAATCCCTGGCTGTGATTTCTTTTTTGAGAGGAGAATTCTTCCATCTTATCATTTTGTCCAGGTTTCTGTCTTTTGCATGTTATGAAAGCCTGTTATGTTTCTTGCTCCTTGGAGTAATGCTACATTCAGAAGCAGTCATACACTGTCCAGCACCTGATGCTTCAGGAAGTGTTTCTGGTGTATGCTGTATGCACTGTGTTATTGTGTTTTTGGCTGCTCTTTCCCACAACTTGGTCCTCTGCAGAGTTCCTCTTTGCTTGTTGTAGGGAGTGTTTGGACCTTTAACTATGTGTTCTTTGATTTGTTTATTATAATAAGCCTTATTAAGAAAAAAAAAGCTTGATCCCCCCAAAAAAAGAAGAAAGAAAATGAACAAAATCAACAACGGCAAGAAAAAAATAGACAAAAAAATTATAAGTCTGATTCCAAAAGGGAAGGAAAAAAAAAAAACTTCCTGGTCCTATTTCCACCATAACTGAATCTGATAGTTTGGAACACTCTATGCTCAGTAGATTTGGTGCATGCAGGGGACCCATGCTGGTTCTGGGGGAGAGGCCCATTGAGCTGGCTCACTGTCAGACCTGTCCTAGTAAAGATGCACCAGCAGGGCACAGGAGTAAAGGGTCTGGTGTAAGTGGCTCCAGACTCCACTGGGGATGCTGTATTGCTCACTGACGTCCAATTCTCCTGGAGGGGAGATGGTGTCATCCTGCTCTCTCAGCCCCACAGAGGGAAGCTCACACTCTCTCTCTCAGGAAGCCCTCACAGAATGGTTTCAGTCAAATCCTTGCCCTCATGCTGACTGTGCCCAGGCCATCGGCATAGTCACTGCCACAATTCTCCTGTGTATTATCTCTGGTGTGTGACTAGGATTCAAAACTCAAAATCGTAAAGGACCCAACACAGCACATACCCACTCCCCTCCTCCAGAGGAGGGCTTTGCCATGCTGGGTCTGATTCTGTTTTTTCCCAGAAAGGCAGTTGCATGGAAGTGCAGGTGTTTAGAGTTTATGGTGAAGTACAGAGAAAAACAGTGAGCAGGTTATCTGCCCTCTGTGAGTTCTACTGCCCCTTGCTGTTAAATGGCTGCTCAGTTGGTACCTGCCAGGTCTTTTGTCATTGGAGAGACAATATGTCCTCCAGGACAATGTACTCCAGGAAAGGGAATATTCTCTCCCAGTGTGATCCAGGGGATCCCTGTACCATGTTGTCTGCTCCCAGGCCTCCTTTATGCTCCCCAGAAGCACCACTGCCTGTCCAGATCAACTCTGGTGAATGGCATGGACTTCTAAAACATAGGAATTTGAACTCCACTGCTTGTAAAAACTTTTAATAGTCAATTCTTCTTGATTTCCTAGTCAATGGTTTTGGGGGAAAGGTTTTTCTTGCATGAACCCAGCATGCTGCTCTTTCCCCCACCTCTTCTCTCCATGAAAAGACCTACCTCTTCACCATGGTATCATGGTTTTGCTCTCCTAAAATTCACGTCTTTCCACCTCATATCAGCCATGTTCTCTCTCTCTAATTGTGCGGATTGTTCTCTTAATCCTCAGATGGATTTCCTAGGTGTTCAAAATGATTTGATGTTAATCTAGCTGTGTTAAAGTGATTAGGCAAGCTCAGTGTCCGCTACTACCCTGCCATCTTAACTCTCTCTCAATATGGATTTTAAATAGAAAAAAAAATGCCTTATTTTACTCTTTTATCAAAAAAACGCCATCAGCCAGAGAAGGGCATTGTAGCCAAGCAGCATCACAAGTAGGAAAGAGGAATTTCAGCTGTTATCTCACATTCAGTGAACAACAATGAGCAATAATCACCAGCAACAACAAAAATAAATGTCATGTTAGGCTGAATTAATGGAAATAAAATATTTCCATTAATAGTTGGTGATGATGGTGATGATAGTGATGATAGTTATATTCTACTCTAAGCTAGTCAGACCACTCTTAAAATAATTTATGAAGTTCAGACAGCCACACTTGAGACGGTATGATGACAAGAGAACATCTAAGATGATAAAAATCTATTTATAAGATAAACTATTTGAAATAGCTAAGGATGTTTAGTGTGTAAAATCTGGGAGTTTGGAATGAAGCACATGATATCTACCTTTAAATAACTCAGTGGCTGTTATACAAAATAATAACAATTCAATGATTACTATGTACCAGTTACAGAGCCAAGCCCTTTATATGAGTAGACTGATCAACACATTCCTAAAAGGAGAACTTGAAGAAGCAGATGCAAACTCCCAAGAGACTTATGCTTACTGAATGAAAAAAAAAATATTTCGAAGCAATTATTTAGGTCAAAAGTTTAAAAAGACAGCATAGGAAAGCAAATGAGTTCCCTATCCCTGTGGAGATATGAAAGCAAAAACTGTACTATTCATGATGGAGATTGGTATGGAGTGAATTGTGTCCTCCCCAAAATTCATGCTGAAGCTTTAATTTCCAATGTGACCATATTTGGAGAAGAGGCTTGTGAGAGGGTTAAATGAGTTAATAAGAATGGGACCTTAATCCAATAGTACTGATACCCTTATAAGAAGAGGAAGAGACACCAGAACTCACTTTCTCTTTTTGCCTTTCTCTCTCAACTTCTCTCTCTCTCTCTCTCTCTCTCTCTCTCTCTCTCTCCACCCCCGCCACACACACACACACACTCACTCTGCCATGTGAGCACACAGTAAGAAGGGATCTATCTGTAAGCCAGAAGGAAGCTCTCTCCAGAAAATGAATTCTGCCAGAACCTGGATCTGGGACTTTCCAGCAGTCAGAACTGTGAGAAAATCAATTTGTGTTGTTTAAGTTACCCAGACTATGGTATTCTGCTATGGCAGACTGTATGGTATGTATGGAATAGCTAGTTTGTGCAAGCACACCCTGACTGTCCCTGCTAATCTTGAGAATGTAGAGATCTTGTCCTCCCTCTATATTTTCATCAAGTGGAATGTGTAAAAGAATATGTTGTTCAGTCTTCAAGGTCAGGGGTTCCAGGTGTGACAAACCCTTTCACTGGCTGTGCAAGGAAGGGAAGGGCTACAAATAGTTGCTAGGCTAAGTTGTAACTCTATAAAAGCTTGTTTATATAGATCCCAGCAGCAAATGTTTCGTCCAGTTGGCTGCTCATAAACTTCTTGTATGTAAGTTCCCTAATACACCTATGTCTCAATCACTGTCTCCAGGTCTTTTCTTTGGCTTCACCAAATCATCACCCACCTTTGGCTTAGAGTTTTCTGGGATGCAGCTACACACTGAGCCGTTTAAGACAGAAATTTTGCAGAAGAAATTTAAGTAAAGGAAGAAAACAGGCTACAAAAAATTGTTTTAAAAAGCCCTGGGAGATCTGCAAAGGCAGAAAACAACTTAAAATAAAAAAAAATTAAAAAATTAAAGCTCATGGATAAATTGCTTTCTTGACTGCTTTCATGATTTTCTCTTTATCTTTGGCTCTTAACATTTTGACTATATGTCTGTTTGTAGACTTCTTTGTGTCAATAAATTTTGAAGGTTTTTAAAATTCCTTGAATGTGAAGAATAGTGCTTCTCATCAAATTTGTAAAATTTGTGATCACTTCTTTAACTTGTCATTTTATTCCATTTCTTTCCTTCTTCTGTTACCATTATGCATGTGTTAGTCTGCTTCATCTTGTCCTACTTTTCTTTGAGACTGTTCATTTTTCTTCACTTCTATTTATGTTCTTCAGATTGTATAAGATATATTGATTTATCTTCAAGTTTGCTGATTCTTTATTTTGAAAACTCCATGTACTCTTGAACCTTTCCATTGAATTTTTCACTTTGCTTATTGCATTTTTTATTTCCATAACTTCCATTTACTTGATAATATGCCATTTTCACACCTTTATTTAAGTCATTAAACAAGGTTTCCTTCAACTCTTTGTACATATTTATAATAACTGGCTTGGAATCTTTGCTAAGTTCAACATCTAGACCCTCTCAAAGGTCCTTTCTATTACTTTCTTCTTTTCCCTGTGCATAGGTCTCATTTTCCTGTTTCTCCACATATCTTAAATTTTTGTTGAAAATTGAACAAATGATATATTGTAGTAGCTTGATACTGAGTCTCCTTTCTTGCTGAGACTTTTTGTTTTTCATGTTTATTTGGTCATTTGTTTAGTGACTTGACTAGAATACTTCCATGAAGTTTATTTCTTCTGCATTGTACAGCCTCTGATGCCCATTCTCAGATTAATTTTCCTTTTAAAAATAAATATTTTAGTCTGGCTTCTCTTATCCACCTATTGTTTATTATAAGTAACTTATTGGTCAAAGCTCATACTTACGGTCACTAAACCAGTGACAACCCCACCCATTATCATTTGGAGACTGCTTTTACAGTTCAAGAAACTTGGATTTTGTTTCAATCTCATCCTGGGATGAATGGCTCAGAAGATCCCTCTGTAGATGTCCCTGAGAGAAATTATTTCTTTGGTTATACAACCTTGAGTGTGTGCAGTCTTCCAGACCACCAGAGCTAAATGTGATCTTATTTTTCTGTCTAGATTCTTAGGAGTTACCTGGGGTCAGAATAGTTTAGTATTTTGCCATTGTTTGGTCAGAGGTTGTACTTAAGCACCTCAAGCCCATGAGGCTTCCACTTTATTTTTTAATTAATTTATTTTTATTTTTTATTAAAATTTGTTTAATGTTTATTTTTGAGAGACAGAGCACGAGCGGGGGAGGGGCAGAGAGAGAGGGAGACACAGAATCTGAAGCAGGCTCCAGGCTCTGGGCTGTCAGCACAGAGCTCAATGCAGGACTCCAACCCACGAACCACAAGATCATGACCTGAACCAAAGTCGGATGTTTAAGCCACTGAGCCATCCGGGCACCGTGAGTCTTCCACTTTTTGCTGATTGATCCGTATGTAGCTTGGAGAATGTTTTTATTTCTGTCCCATAGCCTGCTATGACATTCATGAAGAGTAATGCACACAGCCTTCCCAAATTCCACAGTTTAGTGTGATCCCAAGAGGGTTCTTCTTGTCTGTCTGTCTGTCTCTAGTTTTCTCTACTAAACTTCTGGCTGTTTTGTTTATATCTGAGCTACAGAATGCCTCTTAATTGCTCTCTACTGAAATCTCCATTGTTTTGGTAAGGCCCTTCCACATGGAGTACTCCAGTCTGTATTCCAAAAAGTCAGTCTACCCCCTCAGGAAGGACTGTCATTGTGGTTTGTTTCTTTTCTTGGGAAGATCTATGCCATTGCATAGGAGACAGTCTATTGATTCTCTTGGAGTGACACCCCTGCTCTACCAGTGAGTTCTGATGGACAGAGAAACACCAATGGGTTCTAGTGGAAAGAAGTATAGTATCCCCTGATTTTTTTCAGCTTGCCTCTCCCAGAATGGAACCTCTGCTTTGTGAGCAAACTTGCGGGGCAGGGTGGGGGGGGGGGGCAATGAGGCTGCAGTATTATCTGGCACTGTTGAGTCAAACTCTTAGCCCTAGGGTTTAGGTGGCAGGAAGGATTTTCAGTCCTTTCATCCATGTCTTCTGGGAATAGAGCTTGAGCAACATAGATCTGGAAGAGGACATGAAATATGCATATATCCTGCCCCTGTAACATGCACCTATACAGTGCCCAGAGTAAAGCTTCCTTAACATAGTGCTGGGAATGGCAGGGAATGGGAGAGGTTCTTAGCTAAGATGCCACAGATTTTGACTCTTATTGCAGAGATTTACTAGATTTAGCAGATTTTCTTCGATAAATGTTTCACCATTTCCTATGTGCTACTTAGATCAATTTTCAGATAATTTAAATCATTATTTTCTATAAAATTTCACCACCTAAATGTTTGTTGCTCTGCAGAGAAAGTCTACTGAGCTCTGCCCACTACTAACCTGTTTTCATAAATGAAGTTTTATTGTAATAGAGTTATGCTTATTCACGTATGAACTCATTCATGAATGTATGCATGTCTATGCCTGTTTTTAAACTCAAAGGCAGAGATGAGTAGTTGCAACAGAGATCATATGGCCTGCAAAGCCTAAAGTATCTACTATCTAGCCCTTTATAGAAAATGTTTGCAAACTTCTTACTTAGATATTCTTTTTAAAGCCTTCTTTTTTAAGAGCTAAATGATATCAGAGAACTGTAGCAGTATAGTTGATCAGTGCCCCAAATCATGTTATAAATTATATGATCAACTGCTCCAAGAGATTGTAAATTCCAATTTGAGAGCTGGTGGCTATGATCTGAGAAATATCTAGAGATTCTGGGGATTTTAGAGAAGGGTAGGCCTGGATAGAGGTCTGAGGTAGGGAATTTTGACTACTGAAGAGACAAAATTAGGTTACAGAGTGTGAGTGGAGTGATGGAAGAAAAGATTCACAAAAGTGCTAAAAAAACATTGAGAGGTAACTGCACCCAGTTTCCCTTGATACAGTTTGAATGACTCTTACTTATTGACCTATATATTCAACATTATGCTTCCTGTTTTACAAGAAAAAATGCACACTATGAATTATCAGACTGGTAAAATATCAAACACTGCAGAAACAGATATTCATTAGCTTTTTGGAAGGTACTCCCCGACCCAAGATCCTAGTCCTCTTTTCCTTGGAGCTTCAGTTATACTATAGGGGTCCGTGTTTCCCATGCTCTACTCCCTGTTCCCAAGATAGGATATAGCTTTTCCAAATTTGTACCTGAAGCTGTGAAATGACAAGTATGATTTGTAACTTTTCTATTATATCACAGCTGTGCACAATTCCCTTGTTATAAAAAGTTCTCTTGTCTTGAGGAGAGCACTTGTTGGGATGAGCACTGGGTGTTGTATAGAAGCCAATTTACAATAAATTATATTTTAAAAGTTCTTTTGTCTTCCTCTTATTTATTTGCACTCTGTCCAAGACTAAATTCCCTCTGCACACAGAACACCTGTGTAATTCATTTTTCATGCTCTCCAGGCAACTGGAGATTAAGGATGTATAATTTTAGGTAATGTATAAAGCTTAAATTAGTAGTTTTTTCTAATGTAGTCTCCCTTTAACTATAAAGTGCCTCTGCTTAGATTGATATTTTCTTGTTACAAGACTATACAGCTGTCTCTGAAGTACAAAGAAATAGGAAAAAAAATAACAAAAACAAAACTACAGACAAGGAGTTTTGAGCTGGGCTTTTGCCCCAGCCCTCTAACTAAGTCAGTGTGTAACCTAGTTGCCCCTAAATCCATTCATGCAGGACTATTTATTCCACTATAAAAAGAAGGTGTTAGGTTGGATGATTTCTTAGGTCACTTCCAAGACCACAAATTTCTGACATCTCTTAAATCTTTGACATTTTTTTCCAGTCGTGTCCTTTGAGTTGAAATAGTTTCCTACTTGGAGGGGTAGATTTTTCCAGAAACACATAGAGACCTAAGCATACATTCCCCATGCTCCACTCATATCTCTCAGTTTGGGCCACAGCCTCTGTAAATTTGGCCTCAAAGCTGTGAATTTCAAGCTTGAGTCATAAGACTGCATTTCTCTCACTGATGTGAGTTTCTGTCTGTCTCCATTCTTGCAAGTCCTCATAGGCCCTTCTTTTCCACTTGGGAATTTACACTCTTTGGAGGATGAAAGCCTAACATATACCTGAAGATCAGCACTTTTTTCCTTCCACTGTACAGCAAACATTCCTATAAAGCAAAGTATGTGGTTTTGACCTCTTGCAAATTGAGAAACTGCAGAAACTATAGAAGATACAATCAATTATTTCTAATAGAAGTCTTACCATAGTATGTGAATGGCTAAGTTAATTAACTATGTGTAATAGTCTCAGGAACATTTCTTAATTTCTAGAATTCAAAACAAATCTGAGATTCTCTGGACTGTTTTTCTTATCTGTCAAGTGAAAATAACAATACTTGCTCCACTCACTCCATAGTTTGTAAGTGCTTATCTTAGTTAATGATGTGAAAGAAATGTTAAAAGTATTCAGTACTGTACCCTAGATATAGTAAATATTTTCAACATGCTTTTCAATGGTAAATAAATAAATTGTTGCTATTGTTCTATAAAAATATTTTAAATGGATTGTCTTGACACTTATTGTGTATATAACATAACTCTGGCCACCTCAAATCATTACTAATTAGAATGACGGAGAAAATGTTTCTTTCACCTGGAAAAGCCAGCTAACTTATCAGTACAAAGGGCTTATATTAGGATCTCAACACATCCTCACGGTGAATGATGAGAGGAAAACTTTGATTTTCAGAAACACAAATTTTGAATTTTCAATCTTACTAATGTATATCTCTTTTAAAACCACCAAGGTATGTGGCCAGATTCCCCAAAAAGGTCCTACAACAAATCTCTTCTACTTTCCTTAAGTACTTAAAATATCCCCAAGTAAAACTTTCTCTGTGTGTTTGCATGCCCACACTTGTGCTTGTGTGCGCTCACACACACACACACACACACACACACCTGTGCCTTTATATAAAACCTTCATCCAAGTTCAAATGAAACAAGGAAACTTACATGTAATATATATTAAATAGAGATTTGTTGAAAGTATTGAAATGACAGTACTTTTGAAGGGAAAGCTGTTCTTACCATCTCAGGGGAAAAAGTGGAAGTTAGAACAGGAGGGAAAGAGTAGCTTAATGGGAAGAGGAGAGAAAAAATTAAAATTTGGGTAAAAAAACATATATTTGTATATATTTGCATGGTTTCCTCTAGCATTGGCCAGAGCAAAGATATAGGTGTAGCCTTCTAAAATCAGGCTTTTAGTGACTGAGAAGATAACATGCCTCAAATGTGAGGCTTTTTGCATTCACACAAAAGTAGAATTAAAGATGTTTAGGGGCACCTGGGTGGCTCAGTCAGTTGAGCATCCGGCTTTGGCTCAGGTCATGATCTCACAGTCTGTGAGTTCGAGCCCCACGTAGGGCTCTGTGCTGACAGCTCAGAGCCTGGAGCCTGCTTCGGATTCTGTGTCCCCCTCTCCCTCTGCCCCTCCCCCACTCATGCTCTGTTTCTGTCTCAGAAATAAATAAACATTAAAAAAAAATAAAAAAAAAAGATGTTTATTCTCTGGGTTTTTTTTATTTTTATTTTTTAAAAAATTTTAGGGAGGAGAAAGAGTTCAAAGAAATGGCTCTAATTTTTTTTTTTAATTCCCTAAACTTCACTTCCAGTCTTGTGATGGCTCATTGAGGGAAATGGAATTCCTGTCAGGGTATCCATAACCATTAGGATATGTTTCCTTGGATGTCTTAATTTTCAGGAATTCACAGAAAGTTTATCATGGAATTTACTTGGTTTCTCTTTATTACTCAGATATAAAATTTCCCTTTGAAATACTAAACTTAAAACCTTGAAATTTCTAGGTTGTAAATTGATATTTAAGGCACTTACTGGGCTTCATATTCTGGCTTTAATTATCATATTCTCTTAGCTCAGTTGGTTGATTGCTCAGAGTTCTCTAATTGCAGGCTTGCACCTCTGAGAAACAGAAGTTTGAAGCCTGAAGCTTCTCAAATTGCAATAATTGTCTGAGTGCTTAATCTATTGCTAATTTTAAAAGTAAAGAGGCCATTGTTCTGTGTTTAAACTGTCTGCCAAGGTTGATTAGTGGAGTGCCAGGCTGTGCTTGTGGAAAAGACTGATAAAATGCAGGTGGTGATGAGCACTATGGAGAACATATTCAAGGGATTCTATATCAAAAATTAAAACAAAAGTTAAACTGCTTTGGTGAAAGTGGTCAATATTTGCTCAGTTTTGTGTGTGTTTGGAATTATATTTCAACATAGCTTTAGGTCACAAACATTCGTGGCTTAGAAAATAACAGTTTTTGCTTTATTAAGCTTATTTCTTCAGATTCATGGAATAGGTACAAGTGAAGAGACATGGATAGAAGGAACCAGCCAGTGTATGCTAACCACCTTGATCAACTAATCCTAATAGAAACACCAAAATAGTCTGTGAAATGGAAAAAATATGCCTTTGTACCCATCTGAATCAGAACTCTCTTTTATCATTCCAAGGCCTTTGCAAATTTTCAACAATTATCAATCTCCTAAACCTTAGGATTATATTATCCTCATTTACAATGATTTTGGTGTTTACTAATTTTTTCCGGGTATATACCCCATCTTAATTAAATGGTAAGTAAATTCTTGGAGAACATTGTCCATAATAAGTTCATTTAGAGCCTATTTATTAACTAAATGGCTTAACAAATCATTGTTGTCTTAGAAATGACTAAAAAGAAGGGAGGAAACTAATTTTGGGAGGTTACAGGCCCCAAATAGCATGGTATGTGTTTATTACAGTGGTCTGCATTGCCAACTTGCATGTCTTAAGCTTTGATATGTATAGCGGGGATTTTTTTTTTTTTTTGCCCTCTTTGTTCTGTCTCTGTCAGAAGTGGGGTTAAAGTCTCACTTTGAACAAGACAGGTAGGCTAAATAGGACAGACTTGAGAAATCTGGATGATCTCTTCATGATGCCATGCCTGTCTGGTAAGTTTGGTGTCCAGTAAATTCCCAAATCTATACTTTTATTCATTAACAGATAAACACTAACTGGTTTTGAATGTCTGATATCACATAGTACTTTGATTGTAATAGTTACCTTTGTAGGGGATTTTTGTTTTAAACCCAAGGAAGTGATGTTATATCCTGTTTTTGCCAGTGGTTTATGAATAGCAACCAACGTTCATTTCTCAGCAATGTGTCTGTAAACTGAAACAAGTAAGATAATTAATTCATAACTTCTTCCATACAGTGTCTCTGACTTAATATAAGAAATGCAGGATGCAAGTCATCCTGAAGCTAAGAGTTTTCAAATGATGCTAAGTATATTTCTATGCTTGCCACTGTTCAGGGATATGCTGACATCCTGACAATGATTGTTAATGATCACAGTAATAATAATGCCAGAATACAGAGAATAGGGAATCTTTACCTCGAAGCATTCACAGGACTATTACTAATATCTTAAATTGTTCAGATTAGATTAATCAGTCATGTCTTTATTGATAACTGAACTTTATACTAATAATAGTAATTAGCTCCATTTTTGAACACTTACGATGTATTAGTCATTGTGCTTGATACTTTATATGCATTCTGTCATTCAATTTATAAGGTAGGTTTTATGCCATCATCTCCATATTAAGAAAAGGAGACAGACTCAGAAATGTTAAGTCAATTGCTTAAGATCATGCAGTTAATAAAGGTAGTAGCAGCACATTTTATAGACCTTTAACCATTATGTTATATTTCCAGTTTTGCATCAAGCTTCAGGTAGAATTCAAAGAAGCAAAAGACAGATTCTTGCTCTCTAGGAGCTTATAGGTTAGTTGATAAGACATGACTCATAGCCAGAAACATTTTAGAGACGCTATAAGTTTTCAGTTTCAGGGCTCTAGCTTTAATTCTATAAGCATCCAGATATTCTTAGTCCAAGGCATTTCTCAAAATCATTTGAATGGAATTTGAGTTGGTTTTACTGCACTGAAGAGTCACCTAGGAATGGCAGAGGTAAAGAGGAAAGCCACAAACATTTACTGCCCATTTACTATTTTACAGGTACACAATTTCTTTTACTTTTTAATAAAGAAATTTTATTGAATAATTTCTGTACACAATAAACATAATAAAGGTTTTAATGAAAATTTCATGACATTTTTCAAAAGTTTTGAATTTTTTGGAGAAAACTTATTGTAAAGCTATCTATCTAAGGCAAAAATAATATTTGACATTCAGAATTAATGATAATCACTTTCATCATATTCTGTATTTAAAGCAAAACATTTCCAGTTCAATTAACATGAAGAAACTTACAAGTTGCTATGTCATTGGTATTAAGATTTTTAAAATTAACTTGAGTATAGTTGACACGTTACATTAGTTTCATGTATACAACCTAGTGATTCAACTTCTCTATATATTATGCTATGCCAAATATATTTACCTTCTGTCACCATACAATGCTATTACAATAATATTGATTACACTCCCTATGCTGTATCTTTTATTTTTGTGGCTAATTCATTGGACAGATGGAACTCTATACCTCCCACTTCCCTTCACCCATTTTGCCGATCCACCTATTCCTCTTCCCTCTGACAACCATCAGTTTGTTCTTACAGGTACACAATTTCAGTTAAGCCCACAACAGCCTTTGTTAAAGAGCATTTTATGAAGAAGAAAATTTAAATTTACAAAACTTAATTTACCTGCAGAAAGTGGTGGCACTGAAATTTGAATCCAGCTGTGACTGATTCCAAAACCCAAGAAACAAATACTTTACAATTGGAAGAGCATAGACATGGAGTTTCACTGTTTCTATCAGTAAAAGTGGGATGAAAAGAATACCAACCACTTTATAGTTATTATAACTTTAAATTACAGAGTTAGAATATCATTAACTATTCAATGATTTTTCAAACTTGTAGACCAAGTTGTTACATGAAGCAAATAAAGCGATGTATGAAAAGTCTCTGGCATATATTAGGAAAATGATAAATTGAAGTTATTGCCATTTTTATTATTGTAATGTATCAGGAAGAATATTTAAAATGCATTAATTTTGAGGCATTTTGATGTTGCTACTTTTTTAAATATTGAAGATTAAAGAACTGGAACAAATCTTTGGACAGTTATTGGTTATGTCTTTATGGAGATAACTATTATTCTTATTTTTTGCAGATAAAATCCCCAACAGAAAAATCGACCAGACTTTGACTTAACAAGAATAAATCTTCTTAGAAACTGGTGCTATCAATAGTGCTTATTTCTATTACCTTTTATTAGTTATTTATAATAGTATTTATGGTCCTAAACCCTCAGTGCTTTACAACAGACATCATACTGAGCCTCATACTGTAACCTTAGGCAAGATGAGGTTTGTGTAATCTTGCCCATGCTTTCTTGGTAACAGTAAAAAAGAATACTCCTTACCCCAATTGTACTGTGCTTTGGTCCCAAGGGACAAGAAGCATCCTCTCATAATCCTTTGAGTTGGCACTGTCCCATAAGATGTGGAGATGCTACTCTAGAACTAGACACAAGTACAGAGTAAATTATAAGAGTGTTTACTAAAATGTGAAATAGTCATGTTTGACATAAGCCCAGCATTAAGTATCTTGAATCACAGACTTAGGAAAGCATTTCCTCTTCATTTTTATTTTAATATTTCTGATTATACTGAAGATAAATTCTCTGCTTTTAGTCATTAGTGTTTCTGTGAAATTTGATAATTATCCCTTTTATCATAGAGAGAACAAACATCAGGTTCAGAGCCTTAAGCATGCCCCAGTGTCTGGAAAAAAGTAATTTTAATATTTTTATTTTACTGAATTTCTTTTTAATATTACTTTCTATTTGTGTAAATCATACTGGTTTTCTATTTATAATAATAACATTTAAATTTTTAAATTTAATTAATAAATAACAGGACATAAGTCAATATACAGGAAAATGAACTAAATTATAATTCATGCTAACCAGGTATAGCAAGAAATGAAAAAAAAAAATTAAAAAGACTATCATCCACAGAAACAAGAACTTAAACTCAAGAGAATCAGAAGAATTTATTATTTTTTAATTTCTGAGAATATTCAGTGAATATGGAATTATGTAAACAATAAAATCTATGTGATATGATTAAAATTAATTATCACTTTTTTAATGTAGTCAAACTCATTTTTTATGTGCATGAACCTCTGCAGCAAAAGAACTGAACACAAATGGTCTGGGTAAGAATAAAGTTGTTCATTAAAAAGTTGGTCATTCCTACAGAATACATATTTTGTGTACAATTAGAGGACACCCTTTAAGAAAAGTATATAAAAGTGTAAGTACAATTAAGGCAATGGGCTTTAAAAAGGGCCCTTACAAGTGAGAGGCCCTGATACTTAAGTTTCCATAGCATAATGTTAAATTTTCCTCCAGGTAGACACTGTGGTTGCATTCCACATTAGCCATGAATACCCACACTATTTTGTGAATAACTTGGTTTTCCAAGACTAACATCTGTACAGTCCTCTCAGGTGAATTAAAAGGAAATAGGCCAATAAGAACATGCACAGCCTATTTGGGTCTCCTAAAAATGATGTTCAGAAATGAAAATTGTATGTCTTTAAAAAGTCTTATATGGGTGCCTGGGTGGCTCAGTGGGTTAAGCGTCCAACTTTGGCTCAGGTCATGATCTCGCAGTTTGTGAGTTTGAGCCCCGTGCCGGGCTCTGTGCTGACAGCTCAGAGCCTGGAGCCTGCTTTGGCTTCTGTGTCTCCTTCTCTCTCTGCCCCTCCCCTGCTCATCCTCTGTCTCTCTCTGTCTCAAAAATAAATAAAACATTAAAAAATTTTAAATAAAAAATAAATTCAAAGTCTTATAATAATTCTGTGTATTATCCTTTTCCATTTTATTGTGATCTGTTAAACCAGAATATAATGACATGGGGAAAGAGAAATATTAGAAAAATAATAGTATTCTTAGTCATGTAAACTTTATATAGGTAAATTTTTATAAAGTGTTATAATCAACCATTAATAAGAAATTTGCACAATACAAATAGTCTTAATCATAGCCATTTAAATTACAGCTTTAGTTCTAGAATGAACCTATCAATTCATTTTTTGTCCAAATAAAACATTAATTCATTATACTTCATCCTAACGTGACTCATTTATTTCTGCTTGTATATCTTTTCCAACTCAGAAAATAATATCAAATCATTATGTTGTACACTTGAAGCTAATATGTTATATCAGTTATGACTCAATACAAATTTTTATAAAGTTAAAAGAAAAGCTTTTCATTCAAAATTAAAGTTGCTTAATATAATTAATTATTTTACCTCCCTTGAACCAATTTTCAGCTAGTTATGTTTGATCATTCTGGAAATGAATGATACCCACAAGCACATATACATATCACAAGTACACATTACACCCCACTCCTGCTACACGCACATACACACATACATTTAGAGTTTGCTAATTTGTATCTGAAATCAGTCTGCACAATTTGTAACCTATGAGATGTTGGCATAGTAATTCCACTTTTTTTTTTTGTCATGACCTGAACCATGACTAAAACAGTTAAATCTTTCCAACCAGAATTTATTATCTCTAAAGTTTTAAAGTTGATTGAGTGTTAAGTGAGAGTAAAATATAAAGAGGGGATTATATATATATTATAAAATGAGTATGGAAGATAGGATTCTAAAAATAAGATGAGGCTCATGGAAATTTTTCCATCATCGAAATTTGTAGTAAATTTTTGTATGACAGGAATCACAATAAGCAACATTTAGTGAGTGTGTACCATGTGACAGGTATGCTGGGCATGGGAAATACAAGTTGAAAAATAAGATGTCCCTGATCTCAATATTCTAGTCATTAAGAAAAACTGGTCTTCAATTTAATGAGACTAAAAATTTCTGAATGGAATGCCACATCCCCAAGTAATAAATTTGGTACCTACAGAATTGCATTAATTCTCTGGGATTACAAAAATCATCACTTGGTGCAACATTCACTGGGAGTTATTTACTAAGAACTATATAGCAATCTATTGAGCCAGATAGTTAGATAACTTTGACCAAACTGTACTTTTGCTAACTGGAAATCTCCATTTCCAAGCCCACATATGTCACACTTCAAGTGAGGCCTGAATTTTGAGGACAGGGACTTTGGAATCAAAAAGCCTTGGAATTTACTATTTTCCCCATTTATAGGCTGAGCAGTATTTAATTCTTTAAAATTTGGCTTCTTCATTTAAAAATGGGAAATAGTAGAGGCACCTGGGTGGCTCAGTCAGTTAAGCATCAACTCATGATTTCGGTTCAGGTCATGATCTCGCCATTAGTGAGTTCAAGCCCTGCATCAAGCTCCATGCTGACACTGTGGAGCCTGCTTGAGAATCCCTCTCTCTGCTCCTCCCCTTCTCAAAGTAAATAAATAAACTTTAAAAAATGGGAAATAGTAATAATAGTACTATAATAACAGAATGCACATAATAGGCCTTTTGATAATGATTTTGTGAGATAAGTTATGAAAAGCACTTTAGTGTTGTGTCATAAGTAGAAAACTTGATAAATAGCAATTTTTACAGAGAGGAAGGGAGGCAAACCATAAGAGACTCTTAAATACTGAGAACAAACTGAGAGATGATGGGGGTGGGGGAGAGGAGAAAGTGGGTGATGGGCATTGAGGAGGGCACTTATTGGGATGAGAACTGGGTGCTGTATGGAAACCAATTTGACAATAAATTATATTTAAAAATAGCAATTTTATTATTATTAAGCAACTTTTCCAAAGTTAGTTGTTTTGAATACTAGCCTGAAAGCTAGTCTACATAAATAAGTGAATCAACAAGTAATTATCTTTCTAAAAAGGCTCTATAGACAAATACTTTTGGGAAATGCTGCTGGTTAATAGCTTCCCTTAAGAGATTAACAATGTAATTAGCATATTAATATCTCTGCAAATTTCTGCAGTAAAGAAACCTAATTTTTTTTAACTCAATCAGTATCTTTAAAGAAAACAAATTCACCTCAAGTAGTTCAGATAAAGATATTTTAATCAAGTAATGTCTTACAGAGTCCTGTTCATAGGTAGCTGAACAACAAGGGATTATGAGTCATTCAAAGAATAGCCACAAGCCATTTTACCCTTAAGGCCAAAGGGGCCAGAGGAGTTAATAATGTTTTCTTCATTTTTGAGAAGCAAACTCCTAAAGATTCTTCAAGACTCAGCTCAAATGTCATTCCCTAGGTGAAGTCTCCAATTATTTTCACCAACCCACTGATATCTTGTAGGTATCTCTCATTTTCCAGAGAACAAAAGAAAACAGATGATGAAATTCTCAATAGTTAGCTTTCAGGGACACAGAGGAAGACAAAGAAGGAAAATGGCAGAGATGTAGACAAAATAGTGAATATCCAATGCCTTCAGTGTTTCCTAAATATATGTCACTAAAGACGTCCTTTTAAATAAGAATATCCAGAGACGCTTGGGTGGTTCAGTCAGATAAGCATTGGACTCTTGATCTGGCTCAGGTCTTGATCTTAGAGATACGAGTTCAAGCCCCATGTTGGGCTTCAAGCTGGGTGTGAAGCTTACTTAAAATTATAGAAATAGATATAGATATAGGATATAGATACATTAGATATAGATCATATAGATATAGATATATAATGGATATAGATATATATCCAGTAGAATACTAGCTGCCTGCGAGAGAAACTTTAAGGAAATTTATTATAGGGGCAATTATCCCTTAAAGTCTAATTTGTCCTAGCAGCTGCAATGTAGGGAGATTTTTGTCAGAAGACCTAGATTCAGTGAATATCTTTGAAGGATAGCCCTCACATATTAAGTGAAGCAAACAGATTTTAAGCTACTAAGTATACTTTCTTTCTTTTCCGTAATAAATATGCATGTATTTGCATGCAATCCTCAAAAAGCAACCAAAGACAAACTAAAATAACTTTATAGAAGCTTTGATAAATAATCAAAGCCTATAACAATCAAACAAATGCCCAGTCAATAAAAGACAAATTCAAAACTGTGGGAATTATATTATTTTTACTCACCCTTGTCTTGATTTATTCCCAGGAACAAAAAGGAGCAGAATAGACGTTATTTGCAGAATTTAACCACTCTATGGACTGCTTGAAAGACTGCTGTGTTTTCTATCTCAAATCTCAAGTAAGGATAAGCAGCATAGCTCAGTTCTCATGTGAAGGAAGCATTAGAAAGCAGAGGACACTGCATAGAAAAGCTGCAGGAGAACTACAGACCTTCAGATACCCGGAATAATAAATTATTGGTGGAAGCATACAGTAGACTATATTAAGACCCAAGATGAAGCTGAAATGGGATTGTTTGGGAAGTTAAATCATTCAAAAGCAGCTATGTATACAATGAAATTTTAAAAGCCAAATGTAGGCCTCAGCAAGATTCACACTCGGAAAAGACCTAAAACTCTTAGCTTTTATTTCAGGTTGGTATAAATGTTCAAAACATGCCCAGCTACTCAGTAGATGCTTAATAAATCTCTGTAAAAATAATACTTTACCATCAAGCTAATGAAACACAAACTTCAGTGCTCATACCATAAAACAACAATTACAAAAATTGTTTCTGAAAGACAAAAAATAACAAAAATAACAACAAACTAAAAGAAGCAACAAAAAAATTTCTGAAGAAGGGATAAACATCTTATTTTCAGAAGCTGATTTCCCAGAGTTGCCACATTACATTATTTAAAGCATCCAGGTTTTTTTTTCAATATATGAAGTTTATTATCATATTGGTTTCCATACAACACCCAGTGCTCATCCCAAAAGGTGCCTTCCTCAATACCCATCACCCACGTCCCCTTCCTCCCACCCCCCATCAACCCTCAGTTTGTTCTCAGTTTTTAAGAGTCTCTTATGTAAAGCATCCAGTTTTAAACAAAAGATTACAAAACATAAAAAATCAGACCCATTCACAGGAAATAAAATAATAAGATATGGGGGTGCTTAGGTGGTTCACTTGGCTGAGTGTCTGGCTCTTAATTTCAGCTCAGGTCATGATCCCAGGGTCCTAGGGTCAAGCTTTGTGTCAGGCTCCATGTGTAGCCTGCTTAAGATTCTCTCTCTCTCTCTCTCTCTCTCTCTTTCTCCCCCTCGCTCCCTCCTTCCCCCTGCCTCTCTCCCCTGCTCATACACTCTCGTTCTAAAAAAATTAAAAAGGATATGAACAGAAAGTGTCTCTGAAAAAAGAGTCATTGGATTAAAAGACAGACTATTATCAACTACATTAAACACACTCAAACAGCTAAAGGAAATCATGCGCAAAAAACAACTACAAAAAAAAAAAAAAAAAACGGAAGAGAAATGTCTCATCAAATAGAAAATATTGAAAAAGAAATAGAAATTATAAACAGGAACCAAATTGAATTTCTCAAGCTGAAAAATAAAACTGCTAAAATGAAAAATAATACCGGAAAATTTCAACAAATTTGAGTATACAGAAGAAAGAATCAGTGAACTTAAAGATAGGTCAGTTGAGATTACCCAGTCTGAAGGAATAGAAAGCAATAATAATGAAAAGTAAATAAACTAAATAAGCCTAAGAGACATGAAGAATGTGGTATATCACATATGCCAACATATACATAATGGGAGTCCCAGGAGGAGAGGACAGAAAGAAGCAATAAGAATATTTGAATAAATAAGCAGAGAAAGACAGATACCATATGTTTTCACTCATATGTTGATCCTGAGAAACTTAACAGAAGACCATCAGGGAGGGGAAGGGGTGAAAAAAAATGTTACAGAGAGGGAAGGAGGCAAACCATAAGAGACTTGTAAATACTGAGAACAACTGAGGGTTGATGGGGGATGCAGAAGAGGTGAAAGTGGGTGATGGGCATTGAGGAGGGCATCTGTTGGGATGAGAACTGGGTGTTGTATGGAAACCAATTTGACAATAAATTATATTTAATATGTAAAAAAGAATATTTGAACAAATAATGGTAAAAAAAGCCTTCCCAAATTTTAATGAACTAAATGAATAAGGATACTCTAGAAACTCAAAAAAAATTCCAAGATAAACATAAAAGGATCCACACTGAGACACATTATAGTCAAATAATTGAAAGACAAGTACAAATAGCAAATCTTAGAAACAGAAAGAGTTGTATGATGTATCACTCAAAAGAAGATTCTTAATAAGATTAATAAAAATATTTTCAATTAGATTATTCTCAAGATAATTTCTCTTTGGAAATTACAGGTAATAGAAGGCAATGGGATGATATATCTTAAACGGTTAAAGAAAAAGCTGTCAATCAAGAATTTTACATCTGGCAAAACTATCCCTCAAAAAAATGAAGAAAGAAATGAATAAATTATTCCACTTTGGTGTCAGTGTGGTATTGGCCTCATGGAATGATTTTCAATGTGTTCCCTGTATTCCATTATTTGTAAGATTTTGAAAAAGATTGCCATTATTATTATTTTTTTTAATGTCTGGTAGAATTCACCAATTGAGCCATGTGTTTTTGGGCTTTTCTGTGCTGGGATATCTTTGATTCCTAATTCAACTTTCATTATTTTTGTTAGTCTAAGAATATTTTCTATTTCTTCGATTCAAAATTTATGATTCAATCATGGCAACTTGTGCATTTTTACGAATTATGTTTTTTTCTAAGTTACCTGATTTGTTAGTATATAATTGTTTATAGTTATCTGTTATCACAATATCTATCACTGTGGTTATCTGTTGTACTGTTTTCTCTTCCATTTCTCATTTTGGCTTTTGAGTCTTCTCCTTTTCTTTCTTAGTTATTATAGTTAAAGAATTGACAACTTTATTTTTTATTTTTTTGGAAAAACTGTTCATTACTTTCAATGTTATGTTATTATTTACTCTGAACTCTATTTGTTTCTGATTTTTCTTTGTTGTTTCTTTCTTTACTAAATTTCAGCTAAGATTCTTCTTTTTCTACTTCCTTGTGGTGTAATGTTGTTTATTTTAACTTTTTATTTATTTTTTCTTTTTTTTTTTTAAAGTTTATTTCTTTATTTTGAAAGAGACAGAAAGATGGGGAGCCTGGGTGCCTCAGTTGGTTAAGCGTCTGACTTTGGCTCAGGTCATGATCTCACACTCCATGAGTTTGAGCCCCGTGTTGGGCTCTGTGCTGACAGCCCAGAGCCTGGAGCCTGCTTCAGATTCTGTGTCTCCCTCTCTCTCTGCCCCTCCCCTGCTCGTGCTCTGTCTCTCTCTGTCTCAAAAATAAATAAAAACATTTTAAAAAAATGAAAGAGACAGAGAGAGAGCAATAAGTGGGGAAGGGGTAGAGAGAGAGATAGTCACAAGCAGCCTCAGAACTGTCAGCACGGAGCCCAATCTGGGGTTTGAACTCACGAACCATGAGATCATGACCTGAATCAAGATCAAGATTTGGACACCTAGCTGACTGAGCCATCCAGGTGTCCTGAACTTTTTTCTTAATAAACACAGTTATAGCATAAATTTCATTCCAGTATTTGCTTTACTGTATCCCATAAGTTTTGGAATATTGTGTGTTCTTTGTTGTTGTTTGGACACACATTTTGATTTGCCATTTGATATCTTATTTGGCCCTTTGTTTGTGCTTTAGGATGTTGTTTAATATTTACATATTAAATATTTACGTTTTTCATTGTAGACTTACCAGCTTGGTTTTATTGTTCATGTTCTGTTTTGTACCATTGTGATTGGAGAATATACTTGATATGATTTCAGTCTTCTTAAACTTGTAATATTTATAATGTCTCTTTATGTGATTTTACCAGGGGATTCTTCTGTATGTACTTGTAGAAAATGTGTATCCTATTTTTCTTGGGTGGAATGTTTTATAGATATATTTTAGAACCATGTATTCTGAAGTATGCCTCAAGTAAAAAGTGTTCTTGTTGAAAAAAAATAATAACTTTCACTGATGGCACTTGTTTAAAATAAGGCATAACAGAAGTGAAGTGTTGGGGGTGGATGGATGAAATAGGTGAAGGGGATTAAGAGTATGCTTTTTATGATGATCACTGAGTAATGATGAATTATTCTGAGTAATGATGAATTGTTGAATTACTATATTTTACATCTGAAACTAATATAACACTATATATTAACTATACTGGAATTAAAATTAGAAACTTACTGAAATAAAAAATTGAATAAGTTTTTTTCAAAGATAAACAAAAGCTGAGAGAATGTGTTACAAGTAATCCTGTCCTATAATAAATTCTAAAGGGAGTCTTTAGAGCTGAAAAGAAAAGGCACTATACAGTAATTAAAGTTATACCAAGAAAAAAGAACAATGTTAAATGTAACTACATAGGTAAATACAAAAGCCAGTATTACTGCATTATTGGTTTAAATCTCTTGTAGTTTTTTCTATATAAGACACAGATGAATAAAACAACAATTATAAATCTATACTAATGACACACAATGCATAAAGATTTAATCTGTAAAGAAACATAGAAAATGGGGAGATGGAGACATAAAGTAGCAGAGTTATTGTATACTATTCAAACTAAGCTGATATTCAAACTTCAATTTAATAATTAAGATGTTAATTGTAAATCCCAGGGTAACTACTAAGAAAAAAAATACAGAAAAAAAAACTATGAAGGCAATCAAAATAGTAAATGAGAATACAAATCAAATGGAAGCAGTAATAAAGAAATTGTGGAACAAAAAATAAAAGATAAAACATATTGAAAACAAATAGAGAAATAGTATTAGTAAGTCCTTCCTAATCAACAATTACTTTAAATATAACTGATAATTTATTAATTGAATAAAAAAGTACAAAGAAATTACTTTAAATATAAATTAAAAACTTTAGTTAGATTGACCAAGAAAAAGAAAAAGAAGACTCTAATCACTAAAATCAGAAATAAAAGTGGGGGCATTATGACAGATCTCACATAAATAAAAAGGGTTATAAAAGAATACTATGAATAATTCCAAATAATTTAGATAATGAAAACTAAAAACACAAATTCTTAGTTAAAAATAACCAAAAATTACTCAAGAAGAAAGAGAAAATATTAACTGAATAACTTTACTGAAAGTAAAGAGAATCAAGAATCAAAATTTCCCAGAAAAATAAAGGAAGAAAAGGGAAAAAAACCCAAAACAAACAACACAGGACCAGATGGCTTCACTAGTGAATTCTACCAAACATTTCAAAAAGAACACTAATCATTGTAAACCTATTTCAAAAAATATGAGTGGAAAGAACACTTCCTAACTCATTTTCTGAGGCCATCATTATGCTGATACAAAAGCCAAATAAAGAAAACATTAAAAAAAAGACAACTATCCAACTATAGACCAATACCTGTTGTGAATATATGAATGCAAACATCATTACCAAAAATTCTGAAAGAACAAATCTACCATTGTATAAAGAGAATTATACACCATAATTAGTAGGATTTACCCAATGAATATAAGGTTTTTTTCAGTATAATAAAAAGAGTTAATGTAAAAAACCACTGTAATAGAATAAAGGAAAATTAAAGTGATGATCACAATCAATGCAGAGAAAGCATTTGACAAAATCCAACATGTCTTTTATGATAAAAACACTCAGCAGATTAGAAGGACTAGAAGGAAACATCCTAAACTTGTAAATGTGCATTTATGAAAAACTCACACCTGATATTATAATTCAATTGTGAAAAAACTGAAATCTTTCCCTTGAAGATAGAAACAAGGAAAAGGATATCTGCTTTTAGCAACTCTGTTCACCATTGTACTGAAGTTTTAGTCAGAGATAATATGTAAGAAAATATCCAAATTGGAAATAAATAAAATTACCTCCATTCTCACATGACATAATCCATTATATATATATATATATATATATATATATATATATATATATATTCTTAACGAATCCACAAGAAAACTGATTAGATTTAATAAATTGACCAAATTTGTAGAATACAAAATCAGCATGCAAAAATCAGTTGCATTTCTATACATCAATGAGCAAAGAGCAATTAAAGTTAAGAAAAAATGTATTTACAAGAGCATTAAAATATTAAAATACCAATAAATGGAAAGGTATACCATATTCATGGATTTTAAGATGGCAATATGCCCTTATGCTCTAAATCATCTACAGATTAAATGAAATCTTATCAAAATCTTACCAAATTTCAATGTTCCTTTTTACAGAAATGGAAAATCTGAGCCTAAAGTAATATGGAATTGCAATAGACACTGGATAGTCAAAAAGTCTTGAAAAAGAACTAATTTGGAGGACTCATACTTCCCAATTTGGAAATTTATTGCAAATCTACAGTAATCAAAACAAGTGTGGTGTTGACATACAGATACACATATATCAGTGTCATGGAGTCGAGAGTTCAGAAATAAAACTCTTCGTCTATGACCAATTTATATTTTATAAGGGTGCCAAGACCATTCAATAAGGATAAAAGTCTGTTCAACAAGTTGTACTGGGGATTATACTAGCAAAATATCAAAGAATGAAATTAAACTTCTACCTTATATAATATATAAAAGTCAATTAAAAATGAATCAAAGACCTAAATTTAAAAGTTAAATGGCCAATAAATACATGAAGTAATGCTAAACATCATTAGCCATCAGGGAAATGCAAATCAGAAACATAATAAGAAGCTAGTTTATATCCATTAGCTGGCTATATTTAAAAATAGGAAAATGTGGAAAAGTGAAACCTTCATAGATCACTGGTGGAAATGTAAAATGGCATAGCTGTCATGGAAAGCAGTTTTTTCCTCTAAAATTTTTACATAGAATTCTATATGACCCAGATATTCCACTATTATTATATACAAAAAAATGATGGAAAATATTACATATGAAAAAACCCACATATGAGTGTCCATAGCAGCACATTTGTAATAGCCAAAAGATTTTTAAAAAATCAACCTGAATGCCATGGACTGATGAATGGATACACACGTGTTATACCCATACAATGCAATATTATTTGGCCATGACCATGAATGAAGTGCTACAACACAGATGAACTTTGAAAATATTATGGCAAGTGAATGCTGCCAGACACAAAAGGCGCATATTGTATAATTCCCTTTACATTATATATACAGAGTAGATAAATCCATACAGTCAGAAAGTAGATTAAATGATTGCCAGGGCTAGGGAGTGGGAGAAATGGAGTCACTGCTTAATGGGTATGAGTTTTCCTTTTGGGTGATAAAATTAGTTTGGAACTAGATAAAGGTAATTGTTGCACAGCAATTTGAATATACCAAATGACTTTTTTTTTTAAGTTTATTTTTGAGACAGAGAGAGAGAGCATGAGCTCAGTAAGGGCAAAGAAAGAGGGAGACACAAAATCTGAAGCAGGCTCCAGGCGCACAGTTTTCAGCAGAGTCCGACGTGGGGCTCAAACTCATAAACTGTGAGATGATGACCTGAGCTAAGTCAGAAGACTGATGAGCCACCTAGGTGCCACAAATATACTAACCACCTTTGAATTGTACATATTAGAATAATTAATTTTATATAATAATTTTTACACCAATTAATATAATTATTATTGAACTCCACCAAAGGCTATTTAGGTTAGAACACCTGGACCACATCTTACTTTAAAAAAATAAAGCTAAATAGTTTACCAAATAATTCTAAAGGCAGAGCCATAGTTAATAACCACTCTGACTAACAGAGCTGAGGAAAAAAAAAATGGATCTTTAGGTGACAGCCATAGGTGATTGTAAAGCTGACCTGCAACTAATTGCTTATCATCTCAACCTCAGGATCTTTTTCCATAATAAGGAGAAATTACATCAAAACAAACCTTGTGATACAGGAAGTTAAAAACAAAATAATACTTTAAGACGTGTTCTCCTTAGAAGAGTCTTCAAGAGCACAGTGTAGGAAGATCTTGGGCTCACCTCCTACCACAGACACACCAAAGTTACAATTACACATAGAACAATTCTCCACAAAAGAGACTTGAAGACTAAAAAAGTTGTTCCACAACAATGGGGAAGATAAGCCACATTGAGATGGGCAGGAAGGGCAGAGAAGCAGTTTTGTCAGGACCCCTACTTTCAATGCAGCAACCCACAAGCATGAAGCAGATCATACATGCACAGTTCCTCTCTAAGGAGCAAGGGGCTTAAGCTCCACATTGGGCACTCCAGGTGATTAGACCTTTACTAGAATGGCTAGCCCCCAAAATGACTAGTTTTGAAATCAAGTGGGACTAACATCTGGGAAACCCAGAGGGTTGTACATCTTGAAGGGCTTACATGCAGTCTTACTTGCTAGGAAACCTAAAACACAGGTAGTAGCTTGAGAAATGCCTGGACAGTATGAGAGGGAAATTAGTTAACAAGTCTCACCAAAGGGGCAGTGATCTGTTGAACATCTGTCGAGGAACAGAGGCAGTGGCAGACACCATTATTTTTTAAGTCTTCTTATTCCTTGCTAGCCTGGTCTGTGCCATTTTTTGCATTCTTAATCTTCCTTGTTACCATTGTTCCCTTGCCCCAGAAATACTCTGCAGCCCCCACACTGCTAGACCTGGCACACAGGGTTGTCTTAGTTTGGACTTGTTTACCATGGCTCCCACTCCACAAAACCTGGTGAACAGGCTTGCTCCAATTCAGCACTCCTCCATAACCAATGCTGCCCCACTAGACACAAGGTTGGGCTTCCCTGAACCAGTGCTCCTCCACTGTGACACTTTTCTCCCCTGCCCCAGAGGGCGTATGCTACTCACACAAAGGACCTCCTGTGAATGCCTGGTTCATCTGGCCAAGAATGTTTGCATTGTACTGAAACAATTGGAGAAACAGAGCTTGGCAGGCTATCACTATCACAGCACTGCACAGATGGAAGCACACCTCCTCAACCTTACACTGACCATTCCATCCAGACTGGGAGAAACAGATGATTCACCTAACACATAGATATAAACAAAGAAAGTCAGGACAAAGGAGAAAAAGGAATATATTTCAAATAAAATAATAAGATAAAACTTCAGAAGGGGTGTCTCTGTGTGGTTCAGTCTGTTAAGCATCCAACTCTTGATTCAGCTCAGGTCATGATCCTCATGGTTGTGAGATCAAACCCCATGTCAGACTCCTCACTGACAGCATGGAGTCTGTTTGGGATTCTCTCTCCTCTCTCTCTCTCTGCCCCTCCCCTGCTCATGCTCTATCTCTCTCAAATAAATAAACTTAAAAAAAAAACACTAGGAAAAGTCCTTAATGGAATGGAGATAAGATATCTGCTTAATAAAGATTTCAAAGTAATGTTATAAAGATGCTCACCAAACTCGAGAGGAGAATGGATGAACACAGTGAGATCTTCAACAAAGAGATACCTAATATAAGAAAGCTCTAATAGAACATAGAGAGCTGAAAAATATAATAATCAAATGTTAAAATATACTAGAGGGGTTCAAAAGCAGATTGGATGAAGCAGAAGAACGGATCAGTCAGCTGGAAGAGAAAGCAATGGGAAATCACCCAGACAGTGCAGCAATAAGAAAAAATAAATAAAAAGGTAAAGACTCCTTAAGAGATCTCTGAGTCACCTCAAGTGAAATAACATATTGGTCTTGGAAGAAGAGAGAAAAAGGGCCAGAACACTTATTGACTAAATAATGGCTGAAACTTTCTTAATCTGGGGAAAGAAACAGGCATCCAGGCCCAGGAAGCCCAGAGAATCCCAAATAAAATGACCAAAACAGATGTACACAAAGACAAATTATAATTAAAATGGCAAAAGTTAAAGATAAAAAGAGAATCTTAAAAGCATCAAGAGAAAAACAACTTCTTATGAATAAATAAAACTCCATAAGGAAATCAACAAATTTCTCAACAAAAACTATGCAGGCCAGAAGAGAGTAACACAATATACTCAAAGTGATGAAATGAAAATAATTCCAAACCAAAATTCTCTACCCATCAGAGTTAACACTCAGAATTGAAGGAGAGATCAAGGGTTTCTCTGGTAAGTAAAGGTTGAAGGAGTTCATCACCATTAAAACAGTCTTACAAGAAATGTTAAAGAAACTTCTTTGACTTGAAAAGAAATAGCCCTAAATAATAACAAAAACCATGCATAAAAAATCTCACTGTAAACAAAAAACACACAAGAAAGAAGTGTATCAATTACACAAAGGAAATAAAAAACAAAAGTAGTAAAATTAACTAAAGCTGCAATAATTAGTTAAGGAAGGCAAAACATAAAAGGGGGGGGAAGTAAAAAAGTAAAGTTTTGGATTATGTTCAGATTTAACTTGCTATCAGCTTATGGGATCACAAAAAATTCTGAATAGCCAAAGTGATCTTGAAAAAAGGAAAGCTGAAGGTATCACTCTCCCTGACTTCAAACTATATTACAAAACCACAGTAATCAAAGCAATATGGTACTGGCATAAAAGGAGACATGCAGATCAATGGAACAAAATTGAAAGCCTAGAAATAAATCCATACATAGGTGGACAATTTGTTTATGACAAAGGGACTAAGAATATACAACGGAGAAGAAAACCAATATATATTGGTGGGAAAACTGGTCAGTCACATACAAAATAATGACACCACATCACTCTTTTACATCATACACAAAAATTAAGTCAAAATGGATTAGACTTGAACACAAGACCTGAAACAATACAACCCCTAGAAGAAAATATAGGCAGTAACCTCCTTGACATTAGTCTTAGTGATGTTTTTATGTATCTGACTCCAAAAGCAAGGAAAACAAAAGCAAAAATTAACAAATGAGTCTACAACAAACTAAAACTCATTTTGCACATCACAGGAAACCATCACCAAAACACAACGGCAACCTACTGATAGAAGATATTTATAAATCACATATCCAAAAGTTGTTAATATTCAAAATATGTAAAGAGCTCATAAAACTTAAAAACCAAAAAAAAAAAACAAAAAACAACCTCATTAGAAAGTGGACATAGGGAGGGATCCTGGGAAGATGGCGGCGTAGGAGGACGCTGGGCTCACCACGTGTCCTGCTGATCACTTAGATTCCACCTACACCTGCCTAAATAACCCAGAAAACCGCCAGAAGACTAGCAGAATGGAGTCTCCGGAGCCAAACAAAGATAAGAGGCCCACAGAAGAGGGTAGGAAGGGCAATGAGGCGTTGCGTGCTCCACCGACTGGCGAGAGGGAGCTGGGGCAGAGGGGCAGCCCACCGGCCAAGCAGACCCCCGAGTCTGGCTTGCAAAAGCGGAGGGGCTGGACGGAATGTGTTCCGACAGCAAGCGGGACTTGACATCTGGAAGGTTATAAGCTAAGGTTATAAGCTGACAGAGCTCAGCTTGGCGGGGAACAAAGACACTTGCCAGCTCCATCTCCCTCATCCATACCCCAGCCAAAATCCCAAAGGGAACCAGTTCCTGCCAGGGAACTTGCTTGGACCACGAAAACACCCAAAGCTGTGCTTCTGCGGATCCATTCCTCTGGCAGGTCTGACTCCCTCCCGGTGCCACAGGGCCCCTCCCGAAGCAGATCTCCAAAGGAAAAGCGACCTGAGCCAGCCCCTCCCGCCCCTGTGCAACTTGCCGATCCACCCCAGTAATAACGCCGGATCCCCAGCACCACAAGCCTGGCAGTGTGCAAGTAGCCCAGATGCACCACCCCACCCCACAGTGTATCCCGCCACTAGGAGAGGGGAAGAAAAGGCACACACCAGACTGACCGTGGCCCCAGCAGTGGTCTGGGGGCAGACATCAGTTCTGACTGCAGCACTGCCCACCAACGCAAGTTATTCAAGACGGCACAGGGGAAGTGTCCCCCCAGTCCCGCACCACTCCAGGGACTATGCAAAATGGCGACACACAAGAATTCCTCTCAGAAAAACATGCAGAAAATAACAACAGCTAATGAACTGATCAAAAATGATTTAAACAATATAACAGAAAGTGAATTTAGAATAATAGTCATAAAATTAATCACTGGGCTTGAAAACAGTATAAAGGACAGCAGAAAATCTCTTGCTACAGAGACCAAGGGACTAAGGAACAGCCAGGAGGAGCTAAAAAAGGCTGTGAACGAGTTGCAAAATAAAAAGGAGACAACTATGGCTCGGATTGAAGAGGCAGAGGAGAGAAGAGGTGGACTAGAAGATAAAATTATGGAAAAAGAAGAAGCTGAAAAAAAGAGAGATAAAAAAAATCCAGGAGTATGAGGGGAAAATTAGAGAAATAATTTATGCATAATTGGTATTCCAGAGGAGGAAGAGAGAGGGAAAGGTGCTGAAGGTGTACTTGAAGAAATAATAGGTGAGACTTCCCGGATCTGGGGAAGGAAAAAGGCATACCTTCAAGAGGCACAGAGAACTCCCTTCAGACGTAACTTGAATCGAACTTCTGCATGACATATCATAGTCAAACTGGCAAAATACAAGGATAAAGAGAAAATTCTGAAAGCAGCTAGAGATAAACATGCTCTAACATATAAAGAGAGACCTATAAGACTCGTAACCGATCTCTCTACTGAAAATTGACAGGCTAGAAAGGAATGGCAGGAGATCTTCAATGTGATGAACAGAAAAAAATATGCAGCTGAGAACCCTTTAATCAGCAAGTCATTTAGAATAGAAGGAGAGATAAAGATCTTCCCAAACAAACAAAAACTGAAGGAATTTGTCACCACGAAACCAGCCCTACAAGAGATCCTAAGGGGGATCCTGTGAGACAAAGTACCAGAGACATAGCTACAAGCATGAAACCTACAGACATCACAATGACTCTAAACCAGTATCTTTCCATAATAACACTGAATGTAAATGGATTAAATGCGCCAACCAAAAGACATAGGGTATCAGAATGGATAAAAAAACAAGATCCATCTATTTGCTGTCTACAAGAGACTCATTTTAGACCTGAGGACACCTTCAGATTGAGAGTGAGGGGATGGAGAACTACGTATCATGCCACTGGAAGTCAAAAGAAAGCTGGAGTAGCCATACTTACATCAGACAAACTAGACTTTAAATTAAAGGCTGTAACAAAAGATGAAGAAGGACATTATACAATAATCACAGGGTCTATCCATCAGGAAGAGGTAACAATTATAAATGTCTATGCACCAAATACGGAAGCCTCCAAATATATAAAACAATTACTCAGAAACATAAGCAACCTTATTGATAAGAATGTGGTCATTGCAGGGGACTTTAACACTCCATTTACAGAAATGGATAGATCATCTAGACACACGGTCAAGAAAGAAACAAGGGCCCTGAATGATACATTGGATCAGATGGACTTGATGATATATTTAGACCACTGATCCCAAAGCAACAGAACATACTTTCTTCTTGAGTGCAAATGGAACATTCTCCAAGATAGATCACATTCTGGGTCACAAAACAGCCCTTCATAAGTATACAAGAATTGAAATCATACCATGCATACTTTCAAACCACAATGCTATGTAGCTTGAAATCAACCACAGGAAAAAGTCTGGAAAACCTCCAAAAGCATGGAGGTTAAAGAACACCCTACTAAAGAATGAATGGGTCAACCAGGCAATTTGAGAAGAAATTTAAAAAAATATATGGAAACAAACGAAAATGAAAATACAACAATCCAAATGCTTTGGGATGCAGCGAAGGCAGTCCTGAGAGGAAAATACATTGCAATCCAGGCCTATCTCAAGAAACAAGAAAAATCCCAAATACAAAATCTAACAGCACACCTAAAGGAAATAGAATCAGAACAGCAAAGGCAGCCTAAACCCAGCAGAAGAGAAATAATAAAGATCAGAGCAAAATAAACACTATAGAATCTAAAAAAACGGTAGAGCAGATCAACGAAACCAAGAGTTGGTTTTTTGAAAAAATTAACAAAATTGATAAACCTCTAGCCAGGCTTCTCAAAAAGAAAAGGGAGGTGACACAAATAGCTACAATCATGAATGAAAATGGAATAATTACAACCAATCCCTCAGAGATATAAGCAATTATCAGGGAATACTATGAAAAATTATATGCCAACAAACTGGACAACCTGGAAGAAATGGACAAATTCCTAAACACCCACACTCTTCCAAAACTCAATCAGGAGGAAATAGAAAGCTTGACCAGACCCAGAACCAGCGAAGAAATTGAATCGGTTATCAAAAATCTCCCAACAAATAAGAGCCCAGGACCAGATGGCTTCCCAGGGGAGTTCTACCAGCTGTTAAAGCAGAGATAATACCTATCCTTCTCAAGCTATACCACGAAATAGAAAGGGAAGGAAAACTTCCAGACTCATTCTATGAAGCCAGTATTCCTTTGATTCCTAAACCAGACAGAGACCCAGTAAAAAAAGAGAACTACAGGTCAATATCCCTGATGAATACGGATGAAAAAATTCTCAGTAAGATACTAGCAAATCGAATTTAACAGCATATAAAAAGAATTATTCACCATGATCAAGTGGGATTCATTCCTGGGATGGAGGTCTTGTTCAACATTCGCAAATCAATCAACGTGATACATCACATTAATAAAAGAAAAGAGAAGAGCCATATGATCCGGTCAATCAGTGCAGAAACATTTGACAAAATTCAGCATCCTTTCTTAATAAAAACCCTCGATGGGGCGCCTGGGTGTCTCAGTCGGTTAAGCATCCGACTTCGGCTCAGGTCACGATCTCGTGGTCCGTGAGTTCGAGCCCCGCGTCAGGCCCTGGGCTGACAGCTCAGAGCCTGGAGCCTGCTTCAGATTCTGTGTCTCCCTCTCATTCTGACCCTCCCCCATTCATGCTCTGTCTCTCTCTGTCTCAAAAATAAATAAAACATTAAAAAAAATTAAAAAAAAAACCCTCGAGAAAGGCGGGAGAGAAGGAACATACTTAAAGATCATAAAAGCCATTTATGAAAAGCCCACAGCTAACATCATCCTCAATGGGGAAAAAACTGAGAGCTTTTTCCCTTAGATAAGGAAAACGACAGAGATGTCCACTCTCACCGCTGTTGTTTAACATAGTGTTGGAAGTTCTGGCATCAGCAATCAGACAACAAAAGGAAATCAAAGGCATCAAAATTGGCAAAGAGGAAGTCAAGCTTTCACCTTTTGCAGATGACATGATATTATACATGGAAAATCCGATAGACTCCACCAGAAGTCTGCTAGAACTGATACATGAATTTAGGAAAGTTGCAGGATACAAAATCAATTTACAGAAATCAGTTGCATTCTTATACACTAATAATGAAGCAACAGAAAGACAAATAAAGAAATTGATCCCATTCACAATTGCACCAAGAAGCATAAAATACCTAGGAATAAATCTAACCAAAGATGTAACAGATCTATGTGCTGAAAACTATAGAAAGCTTATGGAGGTAATTGAAGAAGATATAAAGAAATGGAAAAACATTCCATTCTCATGGATTGGAAGAATAAATATTGTCAAAATGTCAATACTACCCAAAGCTATCTACACATTCAATGCAATCCCAATCAAAATTGCACCAGCATTCTTCTCGAAACTAGAACAAGCAATCCTAAAATTCATATGGAACCACAAAAGGCCCCGAATAGCCAAAGTAATGTTGAAGAAGAAGACCAAAGCAGGAGGCATCACAATCCCAGACATTAGCCTCTACTACAAAGCTGTCATCATCAAGACAGCATGGTATTGGCCAAAAAACAGACACATAGACCAATGGAATAGAATAGAAACCCCAGAACTAGACCCACAAAAGTATGGTCAAGTAATCTTTGACAAAGCAGGAAAGAATATCCAATGGAAAAAAGACAGTCTCTTTAACAAATGGTGCTGGGAGAACTGGACAGCAACATGCAGAAGATTAAAACTAGACCACTTTCTCACACCATTCACAAAAATAAACTCAAAATGGATAAAGGACCTGAATGTGAGACAGGAAACCATCAAAACCCTAGAGGAGAAAGCAGGAAAAGACCTCTCTGACCTCAGCAGTAGCAATTTCTTACTTGACACATCCCCAAAGGCAAGGGAATTAAAAGCAAAAATGAACTACCAGGACCTTATGACGATAAAAATCTTCTGCACAGCAAAGGAAACAGCCAATAAAACTAAAGGCAGCCAACGGAATGGGAAAAGATATTTGCAAATGACATATCGGACAAAGGGCTAGTATCCAAAATCTATAAGGAGCTTGCCAAACTCCACACCCGAAAAACAAATAACCCAGTGAAAATGGGCAGAAAACATGAATAGACACTTTTCTAAAGAAGACATCCGGATGGCCAACAGGCACATGAAAAGATGCTCAATGTCGCTCCTAATAAGGGAAATACAAATCAAAACCACACTCAGATATCACCTCATGCCAGTCAGAGTGGCCAAAATGAAGAAATCAGGAGACTATAGATGCTGGAGAGGATGTGGAGAAACGGGAACCCTCTTGTACTTTTGGTGGGAATGCAAATTGGTGCAGCCACTCTGGAAAACAGTGTGGAGGTTCCTCAAAAAATTAAAAATAGACCTACCCTATGACCCAGCAATAGCACTGCTAGGAATTTACCCAAGGGATACAGGAGTACTGAGGCATAGGGGCACTTGTACCCCAATGTTTATAGCAGCACTCTCAACAATAGCCAAATTATGGAAAGAGCCTAAATATCCATCAACTGATGAACGGATAAAGAAACTGTGGTTTATATACACAATGGAATAGTATGTGGCAATGAGAAAGAATGAAATATGGCCTTTTGTAGTAATGTGGATGGAACTGGAGAGTGTGATGCTAAGTGAAATAAGCCATACAGAGGAAGACAGATACCATATGGTTTCACTCTTATGTGAATCCTGAGAAACTTAACAGAAACCCATGGGGGCGGGGAAGGAGAAAAAAAAAGGGGTTAGAGTGGGAGAGAGCCAAAGCATAAGAGACTGTTAAAAACTGAGAACATACTGAGGGTTGATGGTGGGTGGGGGGGAGGGGAGGGTGGGTGATGGTTATTGAGGAGGGCACCTTTTGGGATGAGCACTGGGTGTTGTATGGAAACCAATTTGACATAAACTTCATATAGTGAAAAAATAAATAAATAAATAAATAAATAAATAAACAAATAAATAAAAATAGGAAAAAAAAGTGGACATAGACCTGAATAGGCATTTTCCAAAGAAGTCATACAGATAGCCAACAGACATATGAAAGTTATCTTCAACATCACTAATTATTACAAAAATGCAAATCAAATGTGATTACAATGTGATATTACCTCACACCAGTTAGATTGGCTCTCATCAAAAAGATAAGAAATGACAAGTATTGGAGAGAATTTGGACACAAAAGAATCCTCATACACTATTGGTGGGAATACAAATTGGTGCTGCTACTATGGAACCCAGTATGAAGATTTTTCAAGAAATTAAGAATAGAATTACCATATGATGCAGCTATTCTACTCCTGAGTATTTATCCAAAAAAATATGAGAATACTAATTTAAAAATATATATGCACCCCAATTTTCATAGAAGCATTATTTACAATAGCCAAGAAAAGGAAACAACTTAAGTGTCCCTAAGATAAATAAAGAAGATTTGTTATAAACACATAATGAAATACTACTCAGCCATAATAAAGATATAAATCTTGCCATTTGCAACATAGATGGACCTTCAGGGTATGTTAGGTGAAATAAGTCATAAAGTGAAAGGCAAAAGCAGGATGATATCACTCAAAAATGGAATCTAAAAACAAAACAAAACAAAACAAAACAAAACAAAACAAAACAAAACAAAACACCACAACTGAAACAAACCAAACAAGTGAGTGGGAAAAAAATTCATAGACATAAAGAGATTGATGTTTACAGAAGGGAAGGAGTTTGGAGGTGCAAAAAATGGATGAAGGTGGTCAAATAGATGGTGATGGATGGTAATAGAATTTGGATGTGACTACTTTGTCATGAATACAGATGTCAATTTATAATGTACACCTGAAACCTAGTGTTTATACCAATTTCACCTCAGTAAAAGACACACTTGTGCTACTTGGCACTGTTGAATTCAACACTATGAACATAAAATCTCCTTCATTACTAGTGAAGAAATAAATTGTTCTGGAAAATACAAAGGGAGTTGATGTGTGCATTTTACATGATAGCTGGTTATAGAATTAAAGAGAAATGCTATAATTAGTACTTTCCAAGGCACTAATTTGTCTGACATGTTAATATTAAAAAGTCATTTCAACTCAATTTTTCTGTCAAGGACAGGTAGAGCAGGGTTGATATCCACCTTTTTTTTCCCTCCTACTTACAACAAGAATTTATATTTCATTCATGAAAACCACAATGCACCAGAGACAGACCCATATGTGGTTATCATTGTTCACTTCAGGCCAACCTGGAAGCCCTTTTAGCAGAATAATTTGAATGGCTGAACCCACAGGATCTAAAGTCTGCAAGCTTAATTTCATACCCCAGCTTACCAACTATTTTCTGTGTGACAATAAGCAAGTCACTTACCATCTCTGATCTCTGGTTTCTTATCTTGAAACCTGTTGTTAGGATAAAATAAGATTATTTTTGTTTGTTTGTTTTGTTTTTATTTTTATTTGTTTTTAATTTTAATTTTTTAAAATTTACATCCAAATTAGTTAGCATATAGTGCAACAATGATTTCGGGAGTAGATTCCTTAGTGCCTCTTACCTATTTAGCACATCCTCCCTCCCACAACCCCTCCAGTAACCCCCAGTTTTTTCCCCATATTTATGAGTCTCTTCTGTTTTGTCCCCCTCCCTGTTTTTATATTATTTTTGTTTCCCTTCCCTTATGTTCATCTGTTTTGTCTCTTAAAGTCCTCATATGAGTGAAGTCATATGATTTTTGCCTTTCTCTGACTGGCTAATTTCACTTAGCATAATACCCTCTAGTTCCATCCACGTAGTTGCAAATGGCAAGATTTCATTCTTTTTGATTGCCAAGTGATACTCTACTGTGTGTGTGTATATATATACATATATATGTGTGTGTATATATATATATATATATATACACACATATATATGTATATATATATACACATATATATGTGTATATATATATGTATATATATACGTATATATATATATATATATATATATATATACACATGTGTACATGAATGGACATTTAGGCTCTTTCCATACTTTGTCTATTGTTGATAGTGCTGCTATAAACATGGGGGTGCATGTGTGCCTTTGAAACAGGACACCTGCATCCCTTGGATAAATGCCTAGTAGTTCAATTGCTGGATCATAGGGTAGTTCTATTTTTAGCTTTTTGAGGAACCTCCATACCGTTTTCCAGAGTGGATGCACCAGCTTGCATTGCCACCAACAATGCAAAAGAAATCCTCTTTCTCTACATCCTCATCAACAAAATAAGATTAAATTTCTAAAATACCTAGCAGGGGGCACTTGGGTGGCTCAGTCAGTTAAGTGTCTAACTTTTTTTTTTTTTTTTTTTAATTTTTTTTTAACGTTTATTTATTTTTGAGACAGAGAGAGACAGAGCATGAACGGGGGAGGGGCAGAGAGAGAGGGAGACACAGAATCTGAAACAGGCTCCAGGCTCTGAGCTGTCAGCACAGAGCCCGACGCGGGGCTCGAACTCACGGACCGTGAGATCATGACCTGAGCCGAAGTCAGACGCTTAACCGACCAAGCCACCCAGGCGCCCCTTAAGTGTCTAACTTTTGATTTTGGGTTAGGTCATGATCTCACAGTTCATGATATTGAACCTTGAATCAGGTTTCTCATTGACAGTGTACAGCCTGCTTGGGATTCACTCTCTCCCTCTCTCTCTGCCCCTACCCTGCTTTCACATGCTCTCTCTCTCTTAAAATAAATAAACATTTTAATAAGTTTAAAATAAAATAAAATAAAATAAAATAAAATAAAATACCTGGCAGAACTGGAAGATGACAGCAGAATAGGAGGACTCTAGTCCTGTATTGTCCCACAAATACAAATCGATAGCTATCAAATCATTCTAAATACCCCCCCCCCACAAATGACCCGAAGACTGGAAGAACAAACTCCACAACTAAAGGTATGAAGAAACCACATCAAAGAAGGTATTAAGTGCAGAGATGTGGTTTGGGAGGGAAATGGATCATGGCTGCTGTAGTAGGAAGGGAGCTCTGGTCATGGAGAAGGGCAAAAGACAGACTAACATACAGGAGAGAGCATTGGGAAAACAAATTTGTATAGTGATTGGCTTAGAAAGCCAGAGGGGCCAAATTGTGTGATTTCTGGGCAACCAGTGGGGCTTAAATCCTGAAATTTTAAAGGTCAGTAGGCTTGGCTGGGATAGAGACTGGAGGGCTTTGGGGCTGCTTTTGGAAAGAAGGCAGGCAAACAACCAGAGGACACATAGTATGGAAACATAAATCTGAAGAGCACATGAGGAACACATTGCAGATGTTATTTGCTTATTTCAGAGCATGTCTCAGAGTCAGCATTCTTGGAGAGACATCGCCAAGAACAAAGGAACTGGCCAACATCATTTCCTTACCCCATGCCTCAGCATAAACACAGAGACACCTTTGAAAACCAGTCTGCCCCTAACCCTAGCTACCTAACTTGTTTACGCCAAGCTCTGCCCTCCTTTGATCCAGTGGAACCACACTTCCCAGTCTTGCTTGTCTCAGTCCCAGTGTGGTGGGCCCCCTCCCCAAGAAGAATGGTCCAAAGCCCTGCACATACCACATCTCCTAACTTGGGAGTTTGGTAGTGTCTCAGTTCCAGTGGTGGTGTTGACAGATTTCATTTCACAGATACATGAGAGCACACCTAGTTAAAATGCACCACATTCAGGCAAGGAAGCAAGTACTGCCTAAAATAGGCAAAGAGAGCGTCTGCAAAGGACTGGCCTGAAGGATAAAGTAACCAGAACAAACGATCACAGTACATGAAGGACACATTGGACACACTCTTGGATATACCAGACCCTGGAAAACAGGGGGGTGCACTACCAGACCTCTTCTTCAAAACATCATTACCCTCAAGGACAGGAGATATAGCAGACTTTCCAAACACAGAGAAACAGGTAACAATACTTAGAAAAATGAGAAGACAGAGAAATTTGTCCCAAAGAGAAAGACCAGGACAAGGGCACACCATATATCTAAGTCAAACAAATATGAGTAATATGATTGATAGAGTATTTAAGCAATAATCATAAGGATACTCACATGACTGGAGAAAAGATTGGAAGCCATGAGTAAGAACACAGAAATAAGGAATAAAAACAGAAATAAAGGGCTCAGTAAACAAAATGAAGAACACACTTGATGGAATGAACAGCAGACTGGAAGAAGCAGAGGAATGAATTTAAGACCTAAGAGATAGAGTGGCTGGGAATTAATCAAGCTTAACAAAAGAGAAAAATAATTATGCAAAACAAGAATAAACTTAGGGAACTCAGTGACTACATGAAATAATAATAGCATTGCTATTACAGGGGCCCTAGAAAAAGAAGATATAAAAAAAGGGACAGAAAATTAATTTGAAGAAATAATAGCTGACAAGTTCCTTAATCTGGGGAAAGAACAGAGATACCCAATCCAGGAGTCACAGAGAACTCCCAACAAAATCAACAGAAGCTGATCCACACCAACACATATTGTAATAAAATTTGCAAATGCTGTGATAAAGAAAAAAATAAAACAGCAATACAGGGGAATCTGGGTGGCTCAGTTGGTTAAGTGTCTGATTCTTGGTTTCAGCTCAGGTCATGATATCACAATTTATGGGATTGAGCCCCATCAAACTCTGTGCTGACAGTGCAGAACCTGCTTGGGATTTTCATTCTCCCTCTATCTCTGACCCTCCCCTACTTGTGTGTGTATGTTCTCTCTCTTTCTTTTGCACTGTCTGTCAAAATTAATTTTAAAAAAATTAATTAAAATAAATTAAAAAAGACAGCAAGGCAAATGAAGACAGTAACATACTTGGGAAACCCCATAAGGGTAGCAGGGGATGTTTCAGCAGAAACTTTCCAAGCTAGAAGAGAGAGGCATGATATATTCAAAGTGCTGGAAGGGGAAAATCTGCAGGCAAGGATACTCTACCTAGCAAGGCTATCATTCAGAATATAAAAAGAAATATTTCCCCAGACAAAAACTAAAAGAGTTCATGACTACAAAGGCAGCCCTGCAAGAAATATTAAAGGGGACTGTTTGAGTGGAAAGGGGAGACCAAAAGTGACGCTGTGAAGGTAAAAAACACAAAAAACTTAAAATTAATATTTATGTAAAAAAATAAGTCAAATAACTCACAAAATAAAAGAATGTAAGATATGACAACATATACTGAAACATGGGGAGGAGAGGAGTAAAGAATGGGTTCAAACTTAAATGACAATCAACTTAATATAGAACAGGTTCTTATGCATAACAGGTTCTAAATAAACCTAATGGTAACCATATATCAAAAACCACTAACACTTATGCAAAGAATAAAGATAAAGAAATCCAAATATATTACTAAAAAAATCAGCAAAACATTAAAAAGAGAAAGATTAAAGAGTATCTGAGAAAATCTTCAGAAACAACCACAAACCAAGTAATAAAATGAAAATAAACACATACCTATAAATAATTATTTTGAATGTAAATGGATTAAATTTTCCAGTCAAAATATATAGGATGACAAACTGGATGAAAAACACAAGTCTATTTATATGCTTCATACAAAAGACTTATTTTAGACATAACAACAGCTGTAAATTGAAAGTGAGGGGATAGAGAAACATCTATCATGCAGATGAATGTAAAAAGAAAGCCAGAGTAGCACTCCTTGTTTCATACAAAATAGGCTTTAAAACAAAGACTGCAACAAGAGACAAAGAAGAACACCATGTAATAATAAAGGGGACAATCAAACAAGAAGATATAACAATTATAAGTATTTCTGCACCCAACATAGGAGCTCAAACACATAAAACAATAACAAACATAAGGAAAGTAATCAATAAAAATACAGTAACAGTAGGGGACTTTAACCCTCTACTTACATGAATGGACAGATCATCTAAACAGAATATCAACAAGCAACAATGCTTTGAATGAAACACTGAAAAAGAATGATTTAACAGATATATTCAGAACATTCCATCCCCAAACAGCAGTATCCACATTGTTTTCAAGTGTACATGGAAATTTCTTCACAATACATCGCATATTAGACCACAAAACAGGCTTCAACAAATTCAAGAAGGTCAAAATCATACCATGCATCTTTTCTGACCACAAATCAATGAAACTAGAAGTCAACCACAAGAAAAAATCTAGAAAGACCACAAATATATGGAGGTTAAATAATACACTACTAAACCATGATTGGGTCAATCAAGAAATAAAAGAAGAAATCAAAAATATATATGGAAACAAATGAAAAAATAACACATCTATAGGACAAAGCAGAAGTAATTCAAAGCAGAAGTTCAAATAAAACTTTATTTACACAGGATACAATATGGATGAAATGACAACATGGTAAGTAAGCCAGGAACAGAAGAACAAATATTATATGAATCCACTTGTATGAGGTATCTAGAATACGCAAAGTCATAGAGACAGAAAATAGAATAGTGGTTACCAGGGGCTCTGAGGAATAAAGATTTGGGACTTAGTGCTTAATGGGTACAGTTTCATTTGGGGACAATGAAAAGTTCTGGAAATGGATAGTGGCAATGAACATCACACATATATTTAATGCCACTGAGCTGTATACTTCTAAATGGTTAAAATGGTAAATTTTATGTTACCTATATTTTACTACAATTAAAAAGAAAACTTCAGTTCACAAAAACAGGCACCTGGTCCTTGGGTCATAGTTTGCCAGCTCCCTGATGCAAACTCCCCTTTGTCTTACCGACTGTGCTCCTTTCTTTGCCTCATATATCTTTGCTGTTGTTTCTGCTGCTGCACCTGCTCTTTATTTCATGCCTTGACTAACCACAAAACAGAAACAATTCTAAGAGGAAAGTTTATAGCAATGCAGGCTACCACAAGAAGTGAGAAAAATCTTAAATAAAAAAACCTAATTTATATCCACAGGAGCTAGAAAAAGAACAAATACACCTAAAGCCATCAGAAGGAAGGCTTAGAGCAGAAATAAATGATATAGAAAACAAAACAAAACAAAACAATGGACCAGATAAATGAAACCAGGAGCTGGTTCGTTGAAAAACTCAATAAAATTGATAAACCTCTGGCCATGAAATCAAGAAAAAAAGAGAAAGGACTCAAAAACATCACAAATAAGAGAGAATAAATAACAACCAACACCACAGAAATACAACAAATTATAAGAGAATATTTTATTTTATTTTATTATTTAAATTTTAGTAAACATACAGTACAATGTTGGTTTGTGGAGTAGAACTCAGTCATTTATTACTTACACACAACACCCAGTGCTCATCATGAGAAATGCCCTCTTTAATACACACCATCCATCTAGCCCATTCTCTACCCTCCTCCTTTTTAAAAAACTTATATGCCAACAAAGTGGAAAACCTAGAAGAGATAAATAAATTTCTAGAAACATATAAACTACAAGAATATATAAAATATAAATATAAAGTGGATATAAGATATAATATATAAACTGAAGAAGGAAGAAATAGGACATTTAAATAGATCGATTACCAGCAAGGAGATTGAATCAGTAATCAAAAAACTTCCTATGAACAAAACTCTAGGATCAGATTGATTCACAGGTGAATTCTAACAAGCATTTAAAAAAGAGTAATACCTATCCCTCTCAAACTATTCCAAAAAAAATAGAAAAGGAAGAGTAAGGAAACCTTCCAAATTCATTTTATGTGGCCAGTGTTAGCATGATACCAAAACCAGATAAAGACTACTAAAAAAGAAAACTACAGGCCAATATCCATTATGAATATGGATGCAAAACTTCTCAATAAAATACTACCAATCCAAAGCCAACAATACATTTAAAAAATCAGTCACCACAATCTAACGGGATTTATTTCTAGATTTGCAAGTCAATCAATGGGATACACCACATTAATAAAAGAAAGAATAAGAACCATATGATTATTTCAATAGAGACAGAAAAAGCACTTGGAAAAGTCTAATATCCATTCATGGTAAAAACCCTTAACAAAGTAGGTTCAGAGGGAACATACCTCAACATCATAAAGGCCATTTTTTAAAATCCCACAGCTAATATCATCTTCAATGTGGCAAAGCTGAGAGTTTTTCTTTACAGTCAGGAACAAGACAGGAATGTCCACTCTCACTACTGCTATCTAACATAGTACTGGAAGTCCTAGCCACAGCAAGTGACAACCAAAAGAAATGAAAGGCATCAAAATTGGTTAAGGAGGAAGTAAAACTTTCACTATTTACAGATGACATGATACTATATAGAGAAAGCCAGAAAGACTCCACCCCAAAACTGCTAGAACTGATATGTTAATTCAATAAATTGCAGGATATAAAATCAATGTACAGTAATCTGTTGCATTTTTATACACCAATAATAAAGCAACATAAAGAGAAATTAGGTAAACAGTTCCATTTACAATCATACCAAAATAATAAGATACCTAGGAATAAAACTAACTGAAGAGGTAAAAGATTTGTGCTCTGAGAACTATAAAACACTGATGAAAGAAATTAAAGATGAGACAAAGAAATGCTAAGTAAAATTAAAGTGGTATTTAAATTGAAAAAAAGGAAAAGAAAAAAAAGGAAACATAAATAAATAAATAAATAAATAAATAAATAAATAAATAAAATAGCCAGAAAAAAAGAAATGTAAAGGCATTCCATTATCATGAATTAGAAGACTAAATATTGTTAAAATGTATATACTATTGAAAGCAATCTATGCATTTAATGCAATCCCTATCAAAATACCCACCAACATTTTTCACAGAGCTAGAACAAATAATCCTAAAATTAGCATGGTACCACAAAAGACTCCAAACACTGAATAGCTCAGCAATATTGAAAAAGAAAATCAAAGCTGGAGTCATCACAATTCCAGACTTGAAGTTATATTAAAAGCTGTGGTTATTAAAACAGTATGGTACTGGCACAAAAATAGATACATAGATCAATAGAATAGAATAGAAAATCCAGGAATGAACCTACAATTCTATGGTCAATTAATCGTTGACAAAGTAGGAAAGAATATCCAATGGGAAATAGTCTTTTCAAAAAATGGTGTTGGAAAAACTGGACAGCTAAGTGCAGAAAAATGAAACTTAACCACTTTCTTATACCTTACACCAAAGGAAATTCAGAATGTATGAAAGACATAAATATAAGACTTGAAATCATAAAACTCCTGGAGGAGAACACAGGCAGTAACTTCTTTGACATTGGTAGTAGCAACTTCTTTCTAGACATGTCAAGAGAAACAAAAGCAGAAATAAACTATTTGGACTTTCATAAAAATAAAAGCTTCTGCATAGCAAAAGAAACAATCAGCAAAACTAAAAGGTAATACAGAATAGAAAAGAATATTTTCAAATGACATATTCAAGAAAGGGTTTGAATCCAAAATATATAAATAATTTGTTAAAGCACCCAAAATACGAATAATCAAATTAAAAAAGAAACAGAAATCATGAACATACATTTCTCCAGGGGAAGCATACAGATGACCAACAGGCACATGATAGGTGTTCCTCATCACATGACTATTAGGGAAATGCAAACTAAAACTATGAGACATCACCTCACAGCTGTCAGAATAACTAAAACCAACAACACAAGGAGGAATAAGCATTGGCAAGGATGTTGAGAAAAAGGAACCCTCATGCACTGTTGGTGGGAATGGAAACTTATGCAGCCACTGTGGAAAATAGTATGGAGTTTCCTCAATACTTATAAATAAAACTACCCTATGATTCAGCAATTGCACTTACAAGTATTTACACAAAGAATACAAAAACACTAATTCAAAGGGACACATGCACCTTTATGTTTATAGAAGTAATATTTACAATAGCCAATTTGTGGAAGCAACCCAAGTGTTCATTGATTGTTGAAAGGATAAAGAAAATACACACACACACACGCACACACACATGATGGAATATTATTTGGCCATAAAAAAGAATGAAATCTTGTAATGTACAAGAACATGGATGGAGAGTATAATGGTAAAGGAAATAAGTGAGAGAAAAACAAATACCATAGATGTCACTCATATGTTGAATTTAAGAAACAAAACAAATTGCAAAGGAAAAAAGAGATAGAGAAATCAAGAAATAGGTATTTTGTGATAGAGGACAAATTGATAGTTACCAGAGAGGAGGTGGGTAGGGGGATGGGTTAAATAGGTGATGGGGATTAATTATTGCACTTATTGTGATGAGCAACAGGTGTTGCATGGACATGTTGAATCACTATATTGTACACCTGGAACTAATTTAAAAAAAAACCTGTATGTTAAAAGAATACTGAGGGAAAATAAAAAAAAAAAAAAAACCTCCCAGAGTACATGCCACCACATTAAATAGTAAAATTAACTATAAAAAAATGTAACAGTTTATAACCCCCAATCTACCTTCCTTTGATATTTATGCCTAAAATGACTATCCCTACAACTTGGAGATCATTGATTTATATTAAAATGGAATTACTGGGGCACCTGGGTGGCTCAGTAGGTTAAGCATCTGACTTCTGCTCAGGTCATGACCTTGCAGTTCATGAGTTCGAGCACTGCGTTGGGCTCTGTGCTGAGAGCTCGGAGCCTGGAGCCTGCTTTGCATTCTGTGTCTCCATCTATCTTTCTCTCTCTCTCTCTCTCTCTCTCTCTCTCTCTCTCTCATCTCAAAACTAAATAAACTTTAAAATGGAATTACCTCCAGGAGGAGGACACAGCATTAGCTGTGCAGAATTGCAAGGACAGTAGGGTATGCTATCCAAAAACCCCACATTACCTATTAGTATATATTTCTGATACTAGGCCTGCTCTTTCCAGTGGTAGTGAATCTTGTTTGGAAAGCCTCCAAAGAATTACTTCTGTCCTTAATAGAAATAAATTTCCCTTTCCAGGAGTCATACTAAGTTCTCCCTCTCATGGATCAAAATATCTGTGCTTTCCACAAGTGTCAGTTGATTGTATACCTTATCCATAATGACTCCAGTCTCTCAAAAATACATTTCCCTCTCCTCAAGTGAGTAAATATTAATGGATACATTGTATATCAGAGAGGCTTTCTTAAGAGATATTTTCTTATCATCAAACCCAATCACTTTTCTTTCCAGTGTGGCTTTGAGTGTAGAGTAACACAGTGAAATAATAAGATCTTTTGGTTCTTTTTATTTTCTTTATTTAATTATTTATTTATTTATATTAAATATAATTTATTGTCAAATTGGTTTCCATACAATACCCAGTGCTCATCCCAACAGGTGCCCTCCTCTTTTTTTTTAGTATATGTGCTGCCGAAGCGAGCACAACAGGTGCCCTCCTCAATGCTCATCACCCACTTTCCCCTCTCCCCCACCCCCATCAACCCTCAGTTTGTTTTCAGTATTTAAGAGTCTCTTATGGTTTGCCTCTCTCCCTCTCTGTAACTTTTTTTCCCCTTTTCCCTCCCCATGGTCTTCTGTTAAGTTTCTCAGGATCCACATATGAGTGAATGATGCACAGGGGCACTTGTACCCCAATGTTTATAGCAGCAATTTCAACAATAGCCAAATTATGGAAATAACCTAAATGTCCATCAACTGATGAATGGATAAAGAAGATGTGGTTTATATATACAATGGAATACTACTTAGCAATGAGAAAGAATTAAATTTGGCCATTTGTAGCAATGTGGATGGAACTGGAGGGTATTATGCTAAGTGAAATAAGTCAGGCAGAGAAAGACAGACAACATGTTTTCACTCATATGTGAATCATCTTGGTTATTTTTAAACAAACTTGCTGACATTAAACCTCTCTGCCATTTGTTATAACAGAAAATAACATATAAGCCTAGGCCACAGTGTTCACAACTTCATTTCTTCCTATCCAATTTATTCATTTTGTAAGAAACTGAAGGGACATGCAGTCTATTCATTGACTTTTGAATGGCTTTTCCTTTAAGTTAAAGCTTAGAACAAAGATATGGCAAGCACACTGTTGAGGAAAGAAATGTGATCTCTAGATCCTCATCAGAAATGATCTTATCCTTTTTAAAAAAATTATTTGAGAGAGAAAGAGAGAGTGGGTGTGGGGAAGGGACAGAGAGAGAAGGAGAGAAAGAATCCCAAGAAAACCCCAGCTGTCAGCTTAGAGGCCAAGGCAGGGCTTGATCTCATGAACCGTGAGATCATGACCTGAGCCAAAATCAAGAGTCGTTTGCTTAACTGACTAAGCCACTCAGGCACCCTGATATTATCCTTTATACTGGAGACACAAACCACCAAAGATTTCCTGAAGAAGTAAAATACCCACCACAATTGGGTCTTCCATTTTCCCTCTTACTTACACAAGTAGTATGCATTAATTGAGTCATTCATTCAGTTATTCATTTATAGAACATTATTGACTGCCTAATATGTTCCATGCATAGTGCTAGATCCTGGAGATACAGTGGTGAGCAAAAGAGATGGCCCCTACCCTCAAGAGGCTTACAGATTAGTAAAGTATAGAGGAATAAAATAAATTTATATTTGATTGTAATTACAAATTATTCAAATGTAATACAGAAAGAGTAAAAAGTGCTGTGAAGGAGTAGAACAGGGGAAATTAATTTAAACTGGGGAGTTAAAGGAGCCCTCTGTTTCAGTGACTTTGAAACTGAGAATGAAAATGAAAATGAATTTTTCAGGAATAACATTATAGGCAAAGATTTTGAGGTAGGGGTGGTCTTCAAATGTTCAAAGAACTGCTCAAATAGAGTAGTCCGTGAAGGGAAAGTAATAGGAAGTTAGTTCCTAGGAGAGGTCGGGGATCAAATAATGGAGAGTCTTTTGACTGTAGTAAAGAGCTTGGTTTGTAATACAAGTTTGATAGGTATCAACTGGTGGCTTCTAAACATGACTTGATTCATATTTTTAGAAAAATATTTTCTGAGGTCTCAATGAAGAATGCATTCTAGGGATCAAAAGTAGAGTGAGAAGTCCATTAAAAAGGTAAGAGTAAACCAATTTGGAAAATGTATAAAAACACAGAATATTATTTTTGCCTTGAGGTAATCATTATTATGACTTTGGTGTCTTTCCTTCCTATTACTTATATAAACAAAAATGAAATTGTAATGTGTACATTGTTTTACAACCTACCTTTTTCATTAATGTTTTGAAGCCATTGTTTTAAATTTTGTAAACATCACAAATAAGATTTCTTAATTTTTTTAATGTTTATTTATTTTTGAGAGACAGAGACAGAGCACGAGTGGGGGAGGGGCAGAGATAGAGGAAGACATAGAATCTGAAGCAGGCTCCAGGCTCTGAGCTGTTGGCACAGAGCCCAACATGGGGATGGAACCCAGGAACTGTGAGATCATGACCTGGGCTGAAGTCAGACGCTCAACCAACTGAGCCATCCAGATGCCCCACAAATAAGATTTCTTTAAGAGAGAGAAGGAGCACAAGCAGGGGAGAGAAGCAGAGGGAGAAAGAGAATTTTAAACAGGCTCAACGCTCAGTGCAGAGTCCAACATGGGGCTCGATCCTATGACCCTGGGATCATGTCCTGAGCTGAAATCAAGAGTTGAATGCTCAATTGACTAACACATTCAGGTGCGCCACAAATGTGATTTTTATTTATTTTTAATTTTTTTTATGTTTTAATTATTTATTTATTTTTGAGAGAGAGACAGAGAGAGTGAGTGGGGGAGGGGCAGAGAGAGGGAGAGAGAGAGAATCCCAAGCAGGCTTTGTGCTGTCAGCACAGAGCCTGACGCGGGGCTCAAACTCACACACTGTGAGATCATGACCTGAGCCGAAACCAAGAGTCTGACTCTTAACCGACTGAGCCACCCAGGCACCCCTAAAATGTGATTTTTAATAGAAATTTCTGGAAGGAGAAAAGGAAAAGGATAGACATTTCCTACTTCCCTGTTTAACTGGACTTGGGTCTGGTCCCTGTTTGAATCCTACTAGCTGTCCCCTGATGATAGTACCACTCATTATGGTCCACCTGGTTCCAGGTAAGCAGAGGATTGATAAGAAGACCTGGCTGTAGTATCAGCAGCCATAAAATATATTATCATTTAGGTTTTTTTCTTTAAAACTCTAAACTCATGTAGTCTTTTATTCCTCTATCTCAGAGACTTTGTGCCTTATAATTTACCATGCCTCATGCACTTGAATCAATGTGCCTGGGCTTTTTTGTGAAAGTCTGACATTCCTTGTTAAAGCCACTGAATGGCTGAATCTAGATAGGGCCCCAGATACCATAAAGTCCAACCCTCTTTTTTGAGAGAAGAGGAAATTGAGACCCAGAAAGAGCTAGTGATTTGTGTCAGGTCACAGCAAATGAGCAGCACAACATGACCTAGACCTGAGGTCTCGTAAGTCCTAGGCCACAGTCTTTTCCTACAGCAGCAGCATTTCCTCATAATTATCAGCAATTCTAGGTTCCAGCACATGTGCACCAGTAACAGGGCCAAAGAGGAAGCAGAAACATGACAAAACCCAGGCCTGAAAGACTTTTAACAATTTGACTTTCCATAAAGCAATTATTGTCATTTTTCTGGCTTAAGGTTACTCAGCGCAGAGCCTGACACTGGGCTGGATCTTATGAAACATGAGGTCACAACCTGAGCCGAGATCAAGATTCAGACGCTTAACTGACGGAGCCACCCAGGTGCCCCTATTTACCTTATTCTTAAGTGACTTTCTTTTCTTTCTTTTCTCTTTCTTTCTTTCTTTCTTTCTCTTTCCTTCCTTCCTTCCTTTCTTTCTTTCTTTCTTTCTTTCTTTCTTTCTTTCTTTCTTTCTTTCTTTCCTTCTTTCATTTATTCATTTTTATTCTTATTTTTGAACCTGATTCATGTCACCTCTCTTATCTGTGGCCTCCCTGAGTCAACTTTTGAGACTTAAACATCAAATTTGTAAACTGAGTCAAACGAAGATGTGAAGACCTAATTACTGGTAGTAGATTTCTGAGATTTAAATAAGAGTAAATTTTAATTTTCATGAAAATAGTCATCTCACCCAAAGCTTATTTGTATATGACAAAGATTTGCTATATCCTTGAATCAGCCTCTGTTACTAGATATTGAGAATACTATTTTTATGCAGAGGACTAGAATGGCTATATGTGTTGAAAGCCATCTCATACAAATTCTTTTGACTGCGTGAACTTTTCTCACATGCTTCTATTTCATTTAAGCCATTTATAAACACATCTCCAGCCATCTACTATTTTTAATTCCTTCTCCTTTGTCTCATGTAAATCCTAAATCTGAACTGATAGGCTATGTGCTGAGAGGGATGTCAGGAGAGGTTATTCCATGTTCTTTCAGCATTCCAATCTCTCAAACTTCAAGGTTAATTGAAGAGTGATTAAATCCTCATCAAGTATTAGCATTCCATTAAAACTATGTAACAAAAAACCAACCTCTTAGTAAAACCAATCATACATGATATAGATCGTCATCATTAGGATGTTTCACATCTACTAGACACCATTGTACTAAGAACTTTCATGCATATTTTCTCTTTATCCTCATGAAATTCCTGCAAAGTTGAGAATTTTTAGCTTCGATTCCCAGTGAGGAAACCAATCATAGAGAGATTGAGTAACTCACTCAAAGTCAAATAGTTAATGGTGAAGCTGACATTTAAGCCCAGGATTGCCCAACTTTAATGTCCAAGGGAAGGGTAGAAATGAATACTTCCTCACTGTTAGAACCCAAAGTAACAGGGATAAAGTGAAATAAATCTTTTTGGTAGAATCAACTCACCGTTCTAGTGTTCAATCAGCAAAAACTGATCTGATGTGAATTTTTGGGTTTTGCATCTTGTTAAGATAGTAGTTATTTCTTAAATGTTTATTTATTTATTTTGAGAGAAAGAGAGAGAGCAGGGGAGGGGCAGAGAGAGAGGGAGAGATAGAATCCCAAGCAGGTTCTGTTCTGTCAGCACAGAGCCAAATCAGGGCTTGATCCCATGAAACTGTGAGATCATGACTTGAGCCAATATCAAGAGTTGAATGCTTAACCAACTGAGCCACACAGGCACCCCAAGATGGTAATTATTATCTCATATCTTGCTAATGTAAAGTATTAAACTCTTGCACTGAGAGTTTTAAAAACAATTTAAAAATGAGAAATTAGCATTATTTAAATGTGAGAACTTAAAGAGAACTTAGAAAGCATTACAAGCCCATGGCTTCAGAAATGAAGAAATCAAGCCCAGAGAGAGACAGTGACGTACTCCAGATTACAAGCATGGTAATTAGCAATCTCTGCTTCACAATGCTGGCATAGATACATTGGAGAACACTGCAGTTTACCTGCTGGGGATTTATTATTATTTAAATTAGTAGAAGTTGAAAAATTATAAAGTGAAAACATAAACTATTTAAGAAACTAAAAAACACATCTGCCAATTAGCAACTATTTATAGATTTTTAAACTGGTGCCCAAGTACTGTGCTAAACTGTACTGTAAGAAATATAGATGAATACATCTCAGTCCCCACCTTTAGGGAGTTTAGAGAATAAAATAAAAATAACATATGTATGAGTTAAATAAGTAACTCAAAAGGTAGCATAAGGTAGTGAAAAAATAAGAGGATTGGGAAAGGATATCTAGATCTGAGTCCCTATTCCAACACCACTTACAAAGGGATTACTCACAATAGAACTCTGGCAATGTTTTGGTTCTCACTATTTCTTCCCCTGAAAGGAGAGCATTTGACAATGACTACATCAAGGAATCGTATGGAGTTGGGGGAGGAAAGGGTTTTTACTTCTCTTACTTTCCATCAGGTCCTACTCCTTCATTCTATATTATTGATAAATGATATATTCTCAATCCTGCAATTACAGAATCAATTCAGGTCTCCTAAAGAACTGCCTTCTATTCTCTGACTCTTTTCACCTGGATTGCCCTCTTAAACTCTTGTTACACAGTGGCAATCTTTAAATGTCCTATCTGATTTAGATTCTATACCAGGTATGCTAAGAATATATGCTAAGTATAATAAGTGTGGTCCAGCTAATTGGTGCTATAGGAACACAAAAGAAAGAGACGTCACTGAATGTGATAAGAATGTAGAAATATTCCTGAATCAGGTGGGTTAAGGATCAAGGTAAACCATCAGGGTTAAGGATTGTGGTATTTTAATGGACTGAACAGTAGAGGGTATATTCCAGGAAGAGGTGTCAGGAGGCACAGATAAAAAAGCATGAGAGAGTGAAAGCACTAATTTGGCTGGAGTGGAGCAATGGATGATGGTGTGACTGAATAAAGGAGACTGGGGCTACATTAGATGCCAGGCCAATAAATTGGGGGTTTTATGCCATTGGCAGTGGATACCGAAGGATATGTGCTGAAGTAGGGTACTAAGAGGTAATACTAAACAGAATTTGAGGTCCATATGCAACCAGCCTATAAGCTACCAATAACAAATAACAAAGTTTACGTTTTCCTTATATGCCTTCTCCCGTTTTTGTCCTAAGCTATATTTGGTTCTTCTGTGTTCTTCTTCCTCCCATAGTTGCTCTTTCATTTACCAGTCTCACATATGTTGAAATCTAAAATTAAGCCACCACTGCAAAAGAAGAATGGCCCAGAGGAGACAGAGGAACCACAAAATGGCAAGCTAGACCTGGAGGTGGAGTAGAAACAAGAGCAGGAGCAGATTCTTGGGTACTATTAAAAGCACAAGAAAGTGGCACTTTAAATAGTTTGGATGGAAATCACACATTGATTTTATCAATACTTTATTTAATTTATTGGAAATAAAAGAGCTGGGAATATAGATGAAGGAAGGAAATAGTAACTAACCTTGTGAAGTATTATCTTTCTTCAACATCCAGTCCTTCACACCTCTGCCTCCCTACTGAGGAAAGGAGGCATAAAGTATCCTTTTTTTTCTTAATAGAAACAAATATGACATCAAAGCAAAAAGAAAACAACATTCAAGAAACATTTTTAACGTTTTAATAGTTAACAGCTTATAAACACATTTTACAAAACTACAAAAGACAGAGTATACTGTAATATGGTAAAATAATTAATGGATATCAAGGTAGAACTTGGCTCCATTTGTTTTTTGTTTTTGTTTTTGTTTTTGTTTTTAAATATAATTTATTGTCAAAATGACTAACATACAGTATGTAGAGTGTGTTCTTTGTTTCTGGGGTAGATTTCCATGGTTCATTGCTTACCTACAACACCTAGTGCTCATAGCAAGAAGTTCCCTCCTCAATGCCCATCACCCATTTTCCCCTCTTCCCTAAACCCCAACACTCAGATTGTTTTCTATATTTAAGAATCTCTTATGTTTTGCCTCTCTCCTTCTCTGTGTTTAACTATGTTTGTTTGTTTGTTTGTTTCCCCTTCCCTTCCCCCATGGTCTTCTGTTAAGTTTCTCAAGATCCATATGAGTGAAAACATGATATCTGTCTTTCTCTGACTGACTTATTTCATTCAGCATAATACCTTCCACTTCCATCTACATTGCTGCAAATGGCATGATTTCATTCTTTCTCACTGCCATGTAGTATTCCATTGTATATATAAACCACACCATATTTATCCATTCATCAGTTGATAGACATGTAGGCAATTTCCATAATTTGGCTATTGTTGAAAGCACTGCTATAAACATTGAGGTACATGTGCCCCTATGAATCAGCCCTCCTGTAACCTTTGGATAAATTCCTAGAAGTACTATTAATGGGTTGTAGGGTAGTTCTATTTTTAATTCTTTGAGGAACCTCCACACTGTTTTCCAGAGTGGCTGCACCAGTTTGCATTCCCACCAACAGTGCAAGAGGGTTCCCTTATCTCCATATCCCCGCCAATATCTGTTGTTTCCTGAGTTAATTTTAGGCACTCTGACTGGTGTAAGGTGATATCTCAGTGTGTTTTTTATTTGTATTTCCTTGATGATGAGTGATGTTAAGCATCTTTTCATGTGTCTGTTGGCCATCTTGAAGTCTCTGGAGAAGTGTCTATTCATGTCTTCTGACCATTTCTTCACTGGATTGTTTTTCAGGTGTTGAATTTGGTACGTTCTTTACAGATTTTGGACATTAACCCTTTACCCGATATGTCATTTGCAAATATTTTTTTCACATTTGGTCAGTTGCCTTTAGTTTTGTTGACTGATTCCTTTGAAGTTCAGAAGTTTTTTATCTTCATGAGGTCCCAATAGTTCATGTTTGCTTTTAATTTCCTTGCCTTTGGAAATGTGTTGACCAAGAAATTGCTGCAGCTGAGGTCAAAGAAGTTGTTGCCTTCTTTCTCCTCTAGGGTTTTGATGGTTTCCTGTCTCACACTTAGGTCTTTCATGTATCTTGAGTTTATTTTTGTGTATGGTGTAAGAAAGTGGTCTAGTTTCATTCTTCTGCATGTTGCTGTCCAGTTCTCCCAGCACCATTGGCTAAAGAGACTGTCTTTTCTCCATAGGATATTCTTTCCTACTTTGTCAAAGATTAGTTGGCCATACATTTGTGGGTCCAATTCTGGAGTATCTATTCTATTTCATTGGTCTATGTGTCTGTCTTTCTGCCAATACCATACTGTCTTAATGATTACAGATTTGAAGTAGAGGCTAAAGTCCGGGATTGTGATGCCTCCCGCTTGGGTTTTCTTTTTCAAAATTGCTTTGGTTATTCGGGGTCTTTTGTGGTTCCATACAAATTTTAGGATTGATGTTCTAGCTTTGAGAAGAATGCTGGTGCAATTTTGATTGGTATTGCGTTGAATGTGTAGATAGCTTTGGGTAGTATTGACATTTTAACAATATGTTTTCTTCCAATCCATGAGCACGGAATGTTTTTCCATTTCTTTATGTCTTCTTCAATTACCTTCATAAGTTTTCTATAGTTTGCAGCATACAGACATTTTACATCTTTGGTTAGGTTTATTCCTAGGGATTTTATTGTTCTTGGTACAATTGTGAATGGGATCAATTTCTTGATTTCTTTCTGTTGCTTCACTATTGGTGTGTAGACCTGCAACCAATTTCTGTACATTGATTTTGTACCCTGACACTTTGCTGAATTCATGTATTAGTTATATGAGCCTTTTGGTGGAATCTTTCGGCTTTTCCATGTAGAGTACCATGTCATCTGTGAAAGCTGAAAGTTTGACTTTTTCTTTTCCAATTTTGATGAATTTTATTTCATTTTGTTGTCTGATTGCTGAGGCTAGGACTTCCAATACTATGGTAAACAACAGTGGTGAGAGTGGACATCCATGTCATGTTCCTGATCTCATGTGGAAAGCTGTTTTTCTACATTGAGGGTATTAGCTGTGGGCTTTTCATATATGGCATTTATGATGTTTAGGTATGTTCCTTCTGTCCCAACTTTCCTGAGGATTTTATTGAGAAAGGATACTATATTTTGTCAAATGCTTTCTCTGCATTGATTGACAGGATCATATGATTCTTATCCTTTCTTTTATTAATGTGATGTGTCACATTGATTGATTTGTGAATATTGAACCAGCTCTGCAGCCCAGGAATGAATCCCACTTGATCATGGTGAATAATTCTTTTTATATGGTGTTAAGTATAATTTGCTAGTATCTTGTTCAGAATTTTTGCATCCATATTCATCAAGGATATTGTCCTGTAATTCTTTTTTGGGGGGTCTCTGTCTGGTTTGGGAATCAGGGTAATGCTGCCTTATAAGAATGAGTCCAGAAACGTTCCTTCCATTTTATTTTTTGGAAGAGCTTGAGAAGGATAGGTGTTAACGCTGCTTTAAATGTCTGGTAGAATTCCCCTGGGAAGCCATCTGGCCCAGGACTCTAAATTTTTGGGAGTTTTTTGATAACTGATTCAATTTCATCATTAGTTATGGATCTGTTCAAATTTCATATTTCTTCCCGTTTGAATTTTGGTAGTGTGTGGGTGACTAGGAATGTGTCCATTTCTTCCAGGTTGTCCAGTTTGTTGGCATATAATTTTTCATAGTATTCCCTGATAATTTCTTGTATGTCTGAGGAATTGGCTGTAATAAATCCTTTTTCATTCATGATTTTATCCATTTGGGTCCTCTCTCTCTTCTTTTTGAGAAACCTGGCTAGAGGTTTTTCAATTTTGTTTGTTTTTTTTTTCAAAAAACCAACTCTTGGTTTCATTGGTCTGTTCTACTGGTTTTTTGGATCCTGCATTGTTTATTTCTGCTCTTATATTTATTATTTCTCTTCTTCTGCTGGCCTTGGGGTTTCTTTATTTTTCTTCTTCTAGTTCCTTTAGGTGAGCTATTAGATTTTGTATTTGGGATTTTTCTTGTTTCTTGAAATAGGCTTAGATTGCAATGTATTTTCCTCTTAAGACTGCCTTTGCTGCATCCCAAAGGGTTTGGACGGTTGTGTTTTCATTTTCATTTGTTTCCATATATTTTTAAATTTCCTCTTTATTTTATTGGCTGACCCATTCATTCTTCGGTAGGATGCTCTTTAACCTCCATGCATTTGGAGGTTTTTCAAACTTTTTCCTGTGGTTGATTTCAAGTTTATGGCATTGTGATGTGAAAATGTGCATGATGTGATCTCAATTCTTTTATATTTATTGAGGGCTGTTTTGTGACCCAGTATGTGATCTATCTTGGAAAATGTTCTGTGTTTACTCAAGAAGAATGTGTATTCTGCTGCTTTTGGATGAAACGTTCTGAATATATCTGTCAAGTCCATCCTGTCCAGTGTATCATTCAGGGCCATTGATTCTTTATTGACTTTGTATATGGATGATCTCCATTGTTGTAGGTGGAGTATTAAAGTCTCCTGCATTACCACATTCTTACCAATAAGATTGCTTATGTTTGTGATTGTTTTATATGTTTGGGTGCTTCCAAATTCGGTACATAGACATTATATCTTTTTGATGGATAGACCCCATAATTATGATATAATGCCCTTGTTCATCTCTTAGTACAGCCTTTAGTTTAAAATTGAGTTTGTCTGATATAAACATGGCTACTCCAGCTTTCTTTTGACTTGCAGTAGCATGATAGATGGTTCTCCATCCCCTCACATTCAATCTGAAGGTGTCCTCAGGTCTAAAATGGGTCTCTTGTAGACAGCAAATAGATGGGTCTTGGTTTTTTTTGTTTGTTTGTTTGTTTGTTTGTTTTTTTATGCATTCTGATACCCTATGTCTTTTGATTAGAGCATTTAGTCTATTTACATTCAGTGTTATTAGTGAAAGATATAGGTTTAGATTCATTGTGTTATCTGTTGATTTCATGCTTGTAGTGATGTCTCTGGTCCTTTGTGGTCTTTGCCTCATTCTACTCACTGAGTACCCCTTAGGACCTCTTGTAGAGCTGGTTTAGTGGTGATGAATTCCTTCAGTTTTTGCTTGTCTTGGAAAACCTTTATCTCTCTTTTTATTCTGAATGACAGGTTTGCTGGCTAAAGGATTTTGCCTGCATATTTTTCCTGTTCATCACATTAAAAATTTCCTGCCACTCCTTTCTGGCCTAACTTTCAGCAGATAGGTATGTTACTACCCTTATGTGTCCACCCTTGTAGGTTTAGGCTCTTTTGTCCCTAGCTGCTTTCAGAATTCTCTCTTTATCTTTGTGTTTTTGCCAGTTTCACAATGATATATCATGCAGAAGATTGATTTAGGTTACATCTGAAAGGAGTTCTGTGGCTCCTGGATTTCATATCTGTTTCCTTCCCCAGATTGGGCAAGTTCTCAACTATGATTTGTTCAAATACACCTTCCACCCATTTCCCTCTCTTTTCTTCTGGAACTCCTATGATACGGATATTATTCCATTTCATTGATTCACTTAGTTCTCTAATTCTCCCCTCGTGGTCCAGAATTTTTTATTTCTCTTTTTCTCAGCTTCATCTTCTTCCATAATTTTATTTTCTAATTCACCTATTCTTCCTTTTACCTCTTCAATCCTCTCTGTAACTGCCTCTAGTTTATTTTGCACCTCATTTGCAGCATTTTTTATTTCATCATGACTATTTTTTTAGTTCCTTGGTCTCTGCAGCAATAGATTCTCTCCTGTCTTCTATGCTTTTTTCTAGCCCAGAGACTAATATTATGACTATTATTCTAAATTTTTGTTCAGATATATTGTTCATATCTGTTTTGATCAATTATTTAGCTGTCACTTCTCCCTGGCACTTCTTTTGTGGTGAATTCTTCTGTTTTCTCATTTTGGCTAACTTTCTGTCCCTTATATGTTTTAATAATTTGTTATGTGTCCTGCACTTGACAGCACTGTTATATTAAAGAGGAGTCATACACTGTCCAGGGCCTGACCCTTCAAGAGATGTTTTACTTGCCCTCTATTGTTGTGACTTTGGTTGCTTTATCTTCCTACTCGTAGTGATGTTTTGTACCCTCCACCAAGTGTGCTTTGATTTATTTGTTGAAGTGGCCCTGGAAAAGATAACAACAACAACAAAAAAAAGAAAAACAGAAAAAAATCACCCCCTACTACAAAAACAATGAGGTGGTGACATTGTTGATGGAAGAGGCCTTATCCCATAAAAAGAGAGATATGACAGGGGCAGGGAAGAAGGAAAAGAAAATAAAATTGACTAGGCAGAGAAACACTATGGCTTAATCCAGAGAGAGAAAGGGGAAAATAAAGAAGGAGATACAGTACTAGTATAAAGAGTATAGATTAAATATGTATGTTTAAACAAACCAACAACCATAATAACCAGACTAGAGGAGGGAAGAAATAAGAAGGAGAAAAGGAAGAAATATATATATATATATATATATATATATATATATATATATATATATATATGAAATATCCAAGAATTAAGTCAGAAAATGGAAAACTACTGGTCGCCTTGGAATGGGTGGCAGTGTTGTCTGTAGGAGGGGCTGTCTGGTTCATCAGTGTCAATCCTGCTCCAGTAGATACACAGTTACCAGGCATGGAAGGGTAGGTGGGTCCTCCCTCCAATGTGGGCCTGCTCTTCATTCCCTAGGCCCCACCTTGTTGGTGATGGGGAGAAAAATGGGGACACCCCTGTCTCTCCTCCACAGACCGGGTGTCCCAAACCACTCTGTTCAGGCTGTCCTACCAGTGCAGTGGGCATGAATGAGGCTGTTTGTCCTGCTCTGCTGACTCTCATGCCTCCGTGGTGCTTGGCTGGGATTTAAACCCCTGATGTCTTAAAATGTCCCACTCCATGTGCCTCGTTACTTGGGGACTGCCACTCTGTGAAGCCAATATATGTTCTCTGGCTGGCGGGTGAAGGCAGTCTTTGTCTTTTGAAAGGTTATATACCTTCTTCCCACAGTACTCCAGGGAGAGGATTGCTTTCTCCCACTGAGGACTGCACCTCTGAACTAGTTACTGAGACTGGGGCTGGCTTGCCGCTTCCTCAGGTGTGTGAAATGTACAGCTGGCCCCAGTCCAGAGGAAGCCCCGCAGTTATAGATTTGGTCTTTCACCATCCAGGTCCATGTTTTTTTTTCTTGTCCAGATATAGTCCTATGCTTCCTCAGACTCTCTCTCTTCCCTTTGTCTCTCCGCAGAAGGGAATCCCTCCCCTCAGTGCCTATGCAGCTCATTTTCTCTTTCCCAGTTCACAATCATGCACCTATGGCTTGCCAGGTTGTCCCCATGGTTCTCTAGAGATGTCTTTGTTACTCTGCAGCCTAGACTCTTGAAATTCAAAGTCCTTTGGCCTCAACACTGCTGTCACTTCTCCCTGGCACTTCTTTTGTGGTGAATTCTTCTGTTTTCTGTCTGTTTGAGGGACAAGGGAAGATTGGGTCCCACTACTCCTCTGCCATGCTGTATCTCTAACTTTGGCTCCGTTTGTATTTGTATTCTCCAAGTTCAACCAATCTACCAAGATCCAGTGACTCTCTCTCTCTCTCTCTCTCTCTCTCTCTCTCTATATATATATATATATATATATATATATATATATATATTTCTTTTTTTTTAATCATTAAATAGGCCTTTATTGACCTCCTACTATTTGCATGATACTGAGAAATACAGATTAATTATATGATCAACATACACCAATAGTCTGTTTAGTTTATACCCAGAATTCAGTTTCCCATAAAGAAAGAAATATGCAAGTCTTAATCTACCAATATAAATTAACTATGAAAGTCTTAATATCCTTATAAGAAATTGGGTTCAATTTCAATATGTTATAGAGTACAACTTACTGTATTGTCCTTGATAGGTACCTTCATGGACTTTACTGTATAGAAAAGATTATGTGGGTCTACAGTGAAGTAAAATTTAAGCTGAATCTTCAATAATTTTTAAGACCGGATAGACAGGAGAAATAAGGACATACTTGACATAAAAACAGTGTGAGCAAGGACAAAAATGTGTATATTCAATGTTTTCTTAGTAGATTAAGTTTTAGCATATTTTATCTTTATTTATATTTGATTATCTGATATATTTAACCAGATCAGATATTGTACAACTGTACTGAATTAAGGATGTTCTTTGAACCTTATTTATATGCCTCTCAACAAAAGTATTCTTGTCCAAACAATATTTCTAAGTAACCTATTCTCCCCTTAGTCTCTCCTCTTTACAACTGTAGTGTCCTTTAGATTTGTTTCAAATCCATTCCTGACAAAATTTTTGGAGACTTTGAATTCTATCTACATAATTCATCCATAGGAGATATTGACTGTGTCCCATTGTATCCTCATTGTTTCCTTATGGCTATGGTCAGTATCTGATATTGATTTCTTCAGAGATATGTAATCCTAATCATAACTTTCTCCTCTTAATGGCTGGACCTAACTAACTAATGGTAGGGGACAGGTAAATGGTTCTTTCTGTTACTCTCAGAAGCCTCAGCCAGTATTGCCTCGACCCTGGACACTACTTCAAATCTTCATCTCTTCTATACTAATACATCCTTTTGGATATTTAATAATATTCTGTGTGTTTTATAGTTTAAGAGGGGCACTATCAGCTTTCCCTGATTCCTTTCTTAATACTACCTCTCCCTGTGTCTTTATGTTTAAATAATCATTATAATTTAAAAATAATTTTCATCTATTTTTTTATTTAAAAATTTTTAAATTTATTCTTGAGAGAGACAGAGGCTGAGCATGAGCAGAGGAGGGACAGAGAGAGAGGCACAAAATCTGAAGCAGGCTCCAGGCTATGAGCTGTCAGTACAGAGTCCCATGCCAGACTCGAACTCACAAACTGGGAGATCATGACCTGAGCTGAGGTTGGATGCTTAACCAACTGAGCCAGGCTCCCCTATCATCTACATTTCTTATTCGATCTTTATAAGAGGATTGGGAAGCAGAAAGAGCATAGGTTATTATCACCGCATTGAATGAGGAAACAACTTCAGAGTGCAAAGCATCTTGCTCTCAAGATCACAAAGTTAAGAAAGAACAGAGAGAGTACTAGAACCCAACTTAATCTAATTATTGTCAGTTACAGCTCTAGATTTAAGATTGCCATTCTTAGAGTTCCTGCACTCCTGTATTTTGGGAAATAGTGAGTCGGGGGACAGGGTTGGATATTTGCCTGGCCCTAGAAATAGAGGAATAAGGTAATTACATGTAGACTTTTTCTAGAAATAAGAATAAATTGGAACCGTTGGGGAAGTTTGATAATTTCAAAGGTGTTGGTAAGCCAGTCTTTTCTGTGCTTCTCCAAGTCTTCTGGATAATGTTCATTACTCATGAAAACAATAGGCCAACTTCAGAAGAAAGAATTAATGTATCTCAAATAGGACTCCAAATACATAGGAGGATTTCTACCAAGTGTCATTAAAGAGGAAAAGAGCAAAGGCCAAAGAGCATTGGGAAATGAAAACTAGCTTCCCAACAGCAATAAAACAGTTTTAAATAAACTATTTCTTAATGAAACAAGTAATGATTTTTTAATGTTTATTTTTGAGAGAGAGAGAGCACCAACAGGGGAGGGTCAGGGAGAGGGGACAGGGGATCTAAAGCATGTTCCACAATAACAGCGAGCCTCATGTTGTGCTTGAACTTATAAACCAAACCATGAGATCATGATCCGAGCTGAAGTTAGACACTCAACTGACTGAACCACCCAGGTGCCCCATAACAAGTAATGATTTTGAAAATTTATATTAAAGAAATGATTTGAAAATATCTGACAATATTTATATTCCAAGAAAAATTTTTAAATGTTTACTTATTTATTTTGAGAAAGAGAGACAGAATATGCATGTGTGCCCAAGTTTGGGAGGGGCAGAGAGGGAGAAAGAGAATACCAAGCAGTCTCCACACTGTCAGCATAGAACCCAATGCAGACTCAATCTCACAAACCATGAGATCATGATCTGAGCTGAAATAAAGAGTTGAACCCTTAACTGACTGAGCCACCCAGATGCCCCAATATCCCAAGAAATTTTAGGTGCCATAAACAGCAAGTCACACCTCAGTGATCTGGAACCCAAATAACTTGCAACCTCAACTGTCCAAACACAGCTGACAGAACCAAGAAGGAAGTAAAATAGTCATGAATAGCCAAAATAGGTGTCATAAAGTGTGGGAGATGCAGGAGAGAAGCATCAAAAGAAAAGACTTCAAAAGGGAAGGGCTGGAGAAGGTGCAAGGCCTTAGGACATGTTTACACAGCTGAACACAGCTGGGGCTCCTAAGGAAAGCCTAGAGCCATTAACATTGACCAGGGCCAGAACCTCCTTCACACCCAACCCTTCCTAGTGTTATAGAAACCAATTAAGTTGGAATTCAACCTTGAAAAGTTAAACCATTAGAGTGATTAACACACTTGCTTAGCTGACTTTTTGCACATAGTCTTTAGCAATTATCCTAATAAAAAGAAACTTCATTCTGGAGTCAGGGCCTCATTTAGACTCGAGTATGAGGACCTTCACTTAACTGCACTTTGTTTCCAGACTCATCTTTTGCGACTCCGGCCATACTCCTGCAACATTTGGTGTAGTCAACAGGATACCACACGGCCCAGCCAAAAGTCTTCGAGATTACTTCAGTTTACAGTGGCAGAGGACCAAAGTGGAGCAGTAGGACAGGTCAGTCCAGCTTTGGGCTAGTGAAGTATGGGAAATTCCCAGTCTCATGATCATGAAGCTTACTCTAAATTACTTTGTACTATATTGCAAAGTTCAAGAGTAAAAGTGAAAAGGGGAACTTTTGATGAGCTCTGGTACTTGGTTAGAAAAGATTGCTATCGGTTTAACCCTTCTGGAAAAAATCTTTTAGAATTTAAACAATGGAGACTAATTATGAAAACACTTAGAAGTGCTCATCAAAATGGAGATATTATTTCTCTAAAAGTTTGGTATTTATGCTCTTTAATTGAGATGGTTTTCTAGCCTTTACAGTCTGACTCAGAACAAAACATAAGTTCACCTAAGTTAAAAACTCATCGAGAAGAAGGAGATGAGTCAGATTTTACATCTGATAGTTTTGAGGATGAATCTTCTTCTGAAGAAATCAAGGCTATAGCGCCTGAGGAAGATACTTTACCATAATTGCCTCTGCCGCCACCCACAAATTATAACTTGGAGACTACTTCCCCCCCTTATAATAAAGTATACCTCCTCCTTTACCTGAAAATATAAAAATTACTACTCATGTTAAATGAAAGACTGACTATCCAGTCACTTCCAATCCATTTTCTAATGACCAGCCTCAAATAATAGTTCCTTCCAAGGAACATGAAGGCCCTATCATTATACCTCTGATACAAGGGTTGATAAAGACTAAAGAGGAAGGAGATTTAGAATTGATACAACTGGTATCAGAAATATTTCCAGTAACTCTGAATGTTGTTCCACCAAATGCACAATATCCTAATGGAGGCTATAATGATGAATACCCTCAGATCCCTGTAAAATTTTTGAAAGATCTTAAAATGGCTTGTGCCCAAAATGGCACTAACTCTCCTTATACACAGGGCTTACTTTCAGCATTTGCTGACACTGAACGCTTGATTCCTAAAGATTGGGAAATGTTGGCTAGAACTGTTTTATCCCATGCTGAATATTTATAATCTATGACTTGGTGGGAAGATCAGGCTAAGATTCAAGAGGAAAGAAACATTCATGATAATATTCCTATTGACAAAGAACAACTTTTTGGACAAGGAGAATATTCTCAACTAAGAGATCAACGTGGTATGAGTAATCAAGCAATACAACAAATACGAAATTGTAAGGTGGCTTGGCAATGTATAGCTACTCCAGGGGAGGTTGCCCCCTCATACATAAATGTTAAACAGGGAAATATTGAACCTTATGTTGACTTTGTAGCGAGATTAAGAGATGTTTTGGCTAAAACAATTCCTCAAGTGGGCCTAAGGGATTTGTTCCTTCCTACTGTGGCTTATGATAATGCTAATTCAGAATGCCAGTGAGTTTTTTGTCCTATAAGAGTGGCTGCTGGGTCCATGGCTGACTATGTGAAAGCATGTGCTGATATTAGTACCCCACTTTACAATATGAACCTACTTGCTGTCACTATACGAGGGATAGGGCCTTTTAAATATAACACCAAATTCGGGGCACCTGGGTGGCTCAGTCACTTGAGCAACCAACTTCGGCTCAGGTCATGATCTCACAGTCTGTGAGTTCCAGCCCTGCATCGGGCTCTGTGCTGACAGCTTGGAGCCTGGAGTCTGCTTCAGATTCTGTGTCTCTGTCTCTCTCTGTCTCAGAAATAAATAAACATTAAAAAAAATTAAATCTAACACCAAATTCTTTGGTTGTGGAAAAATTGGCCATATGAAAAAAGACTGTCGAAGAATAAAGGACAAATTTTAAAAAGACAGGCATGATGCTAATAATACCAGTACTAATAATCTATCTAAATTAATACCTACAACTGCTTTATGCCCTCATTGTGAAAAAGGATATCATTGGGCCAATTGGTGCCATTCCAAATATCACAAAGATGGGCATCCTCTTCCGTCTCCTAAGATTGATCAAAATCAGGGAAATTTCTCACGGGGCCTAGCTCAGGGCCCAACAAACAAAATGAGCCTTTATCCAGCCAGCAATGGGTTTCAACATCACAACATCAACGGGCCACAGACCTCTGTCATGCAGCAACTGGGAGTGCTGCCTTAGATCTCCCTGCTATACACCCAGTTGTTTTACAGCCTTCTCTAGGTGTCATTAAAGTTAGAACAAGAATTTATGAGCTTTTGGAAAAGTGCACAGTAGGCCTTATTTTTGGATGGGGTAGTCTTACACTTACAGGTATTCATGTGCATCCTGGTGTTATTGATTGTGATTATGAAAATGAAATTCAAGTTATGATATTGGCTGATAACCCTTATACTACTCAACCAGGAGATAAAATTTCTAAATTATTTATTCTTCCTTATATAGAGGGCCAAAGCAATACTGTTATCAGAACTGGAGGTTTTGGCAGTACTGGAAAACAATTATATTGGCAAACTTTTTTGAAAGATCCTTGCCCCAAAATACATCTTAAAATTAATAATACAACTTTTATAGGATTACTAGACACTGGAGCTGACATTACCATCATATCTGAAAAGTTTTGGCCTTCATCTTGACCTGTTGAAAACAGGCCTGTAATTTTTACAGGACTTGTCTCCTTAGGGGGAATAAAAAGAAGTCAACAGATTATGAGATGTGAAGGACGGGAGGATCAGATAGCAACTCTTAAACCCTATGTGGCTAACATTGCAATTAATCTATGAGATAGAGATTTACTTCAACAATGGGGTACATATAGTAATATACCATCTGTATCTACTCAAGATATAAATATAATGTGTGCCATGGGATAGTACCCACTGAAGGGATTAGATAAAAATCAACAAGACAATAAAACACCCCCTCGATATTTTCCCCAAACATAAAGCCACAAGGTTAGGATATCCAAATTTATCCTAGCGGCCACTGCCAAAGAACAAAAAAATATGTGCTGCCTTTAAAATGGCTTATTGATGAGCCCATATGGATAGAGCAGTGGCTGCTTTCTCAAGAAAAACATCTTTAAAATCTGTAGTTTCTAAACATTAGAAGAGGGACATAATGAGCCTTCAACTAGTCCCTGGAATTCTCTGGTTTTTGTCATAAAAAAGAAATCTGGAAAATGGAGAATGCTGACTGATCTCCGAGCCATAAATAAAATAATACAACTTATGGGGGCTCTACAGATTGGCCTTCCAATGCCTGCTGCTATCCCTTGAGACTGGAAAATTATAATTATTGATCTTAAGGATTTTTTTCTCCATTCCCTTAAACCCTAAAGATTGAGAGAGATTTGTGTTCTCTGATCCTGTAATTAATCATGAGGAGCTCATAAGCAGATTTCAATGGAAACTTTTACCCCAAGGAATGTTAAATAGGCACACTCTTTGTCAGTTTTTTGTTGCAGAACCTCTCCGATATTTGCAATCTCATTTTCCTCATGCTAAGATCATCCATTACATGGATGGCATCCTATTAACTTTACCCATATGACATGATTTACATGCACCCTTTTTAGCAGCTCAGGCAACCTTCTCAGAATATGGCCTTATTATTGAAGAAGAAAAAATTGAATGTGAAGATTCTTTATTGTATTTAGGTCAAAAATTAGTACAAAATTCATTAATGCCTCAAAATATTCAAATTCTTAGAAATACCTTGCATACATTAAATTATTTCCAGAAGTTATTAGGAGACATTAACTGGCTATGTCTTACTCTAGGAATACCTATTTCTCAACTGACTCGTCTTTCTGATGTACTTAAATGGGATTACAATTTAAATAACCCTAGAAAATTAATTCCAGAAGCATCCCAAGAATTACAATGGATTGAGCAAAAAATTGCTTCCAGTTAGCTTACTCGAATTAACCCCTCCCTACCTGTTTCCTTGTTAATTTTACCATCACCTCATTCTCCTACAGGAGTATTCTGGCAGGCTAATGGAATCATAGAATGGATATTTCTTTCCAACAAAGCCTTTAAAAAGTTATCTACATATTTAGACAAAATAGGAATGTTAATTTTTAAGGGTCAGGAGAGAATTAAGAAAATAACAACCCAAGACCCTGAGACAATTATAGTACCTCTGTCTCATGCACAAATATCCATGGCATATCAGCAATGCATTTCATGGCAACTTGGAGTTGAAGATTATATAGGTCACATAGACAACCATTATCCTAAATCCAAATTAATTGAATTTATCAAAACCACCTCTTTCAATATGCCTCGAATTGTACAATCGGTACCTGTAAATGAACCTAATTATTTCACAGATGCCAACAAATCTGGTTATTCTGCATATTATGGTTCTACTTTTAAATATGTAAAATACCCATATGCCTCAGTACAAAAGGCTGAACCCTTTGCCATGTTTCTATTGCTTAAGGATGTTCCCTCCTCCATCAATATCTTAATGGATTCAGCCTATTCTAAACAAATGATTGGAAATTTAGAAACCATTAATATTTATTCATATGGGTCAGAATTGTCTGACTTATTTTTTCAGGTCCAACATTTTCTCCAACACCGATCCCATCCTATATACATTACTCACATATGATCTAATTCTGGCCTCCCCAGCCCCTTGGCAGAAGAAAATGCTGCAGGGGATTCCTTATTGGAAGCTTCTGTTATTACAGCACAAAATTTTCACCCTCCTACTCATCTTAATGCTAAAGGTTTAAGAAAATGCTTTTCTATTTCCCTTAAGCTACAGAAATTATCACACACTGCCCCACTTGTGGGCCTATTGTCATTCCCCCATACTCTCAGGGGGTTAATCCCAGAGGTCAACGACCTAATGATTTATGGTAAATGGATGTTACTCATGTTCCGCAATTCGGTCGCCTTACATATGAACATATATCAATAGATATATATTCTGGTTTTATATAGGCTACAAGTTTGTCAAGAGAAAAAAACGGCCCATGTTATTCAACATCTTTTAGAAGCATTTGCCACGATGGGACTCCCCCAGAATCTTAAAACTGACAATGGCCCTGCTAATACTCCTCACACTTTTCTTATATTTTGCTAAAAATGGGGCGGACATTCATCATACTACAGGCATTCCTTATAACCCACAAAGTCAAGCTATTATTCAAAGTACTAATCATACATTAAAAAACATGTTACAAAAACAAAAACAGGAGGATATAACCTCGAATCCAAAGAATTAATTAATGAAAGCATTATTTACACTTAATTTTCTGGATTTAAGAAATGAACAAGAGCTCACTGCAGCTGAAAAACATCACACAATCTCTAATACCAAACTCTTTTCACAACTAATATTTTGGAAAAATGATAATAGCAAAGGTGCCATGGGTACCTAAATTGTAGGGTCGAGGGTTTGCTTTTGTATTCGCAGATAAAGGGGATATCTGGCTCCCAGCCTAGCGATTAAAACCATGATATGAAGAGATGGGCAAAGAGAAAAAGAGTCGATAATTTTTGACCACTGGAGTAAGATATGGAAGAATTAGGCCTGGAACGAGAGATAAAAAGAAGAACAGCAAAAACAACGAAAGCCAAACCTCCAACATGGGGACAGATGAAGATGAAGAAGATGACTCAAGAAGCAGAACAGATCCTTCAAAAAACAGGAACACCTAAGACATCCACTACTCTGTTTATTGCCATGATGTCGGTTCTTACTTTAACCATGAGTACTAAAGAGAATCACACATATTGGGTTTATATTCCAAATCCACCTCTTAATGGATTAATTACATGGGATGATCTCTCTTTCCCAGTTTATGTAAATGATTCAGTCTGGTTTCCTGGACCTTATGATAATAGAGGCCCATTTAAGCCAGAAGAAGAAAGAAAAACAATCCCTGAATATTCTGTAGGTGCAGATGAGCCACCTATATGCTTTGAAATAGGCAAACACTGTGTTACACTTCGTTCACAGGCATGGATAGCAGAAATATCTAATGGGACTGTTGGAGAAGTAAATATAGTATGCCAAAGATGGCAAACAGGGCTAAAACAGACTCTGGTCTCCAACTTAGAGACCCCTCCTCTGGTTTCTTCTTCCTTTGCTGCGTGCATGAAAACCCCCACAGATATGGAAGCTGATGGCTGTAAATGACCCTCCCCACTTGCCTTCAGTGCTCAGACCTTTGGAGAAACAGTCTCCTCTGAGCCTGCTGGTGTTAAATAAATCTCTGATCCACCAAGATCTCTGAGTGCCGCTTGGTTTTTCTGCCAGCATTCCAGCCTGGTTCCATAACATACTTGGTTCCCTCACTGGGAAACCCAACTGTGCTGGCCCATTGTTGCCACCAGTTTAGGAGAACGGCAAGGCAGTGACTGAGTGAGGCATAGCAAGAGAGAAAATGTGCCCTGCCTAAATTTCGTCAGTCTCCTTCTCCGTTGCCTCAGGCCAGCCCTGCTCTGTTGTTCCCACTGGACTCAAAAAGACCTGGTAGGTGAGAACCTGGACCCGACATCGGAACCAGTAAGGTCGGGGCCCCAAAGAAGTCAGGCCCACCCAAAAGGGTGCAAGGGGGACCTGATCAATCCCTGGAGGCCTTAATAGGTCTCACAGGTAAAGAGTTTGCTGTAGGGAATGTAATAGACTCTGGTGTGTGTGTGTGTGTGTGTGTGTGTGTGTGTGTGTGTTTGCGTGAAATGTGCGGCTCAGCCAGGCTTGCCAGTTGAGTTCGAGTTTGTGCCTCCACAGACAGGCACCCTTAAGGTCTCCAAAAGTCTACAGAGTCTGAATGGGCTCTCCTGTGTCGTGGTGAGTGTCTAAGGTCTAGGGTGGTATTGGATCAGATTCCGATCACAAATGACAAAACTGAGTCCCCTATGGCCAAACCTTACCTAAAGTTCCCCCAGGAACACGACTAGAGGAGTATCTGATTGCTCCTCTCATCCAAGGGGATACCCTCCCTTTGTCTGTCTTTGCGACACTGAACAAAAGAAAGAAATTAATAATGGGATCAAAACAGAGTAAGCCTACGATTTTAGAGGTCATGCTCAAAAATTTTAAAAAGGGACTTTCAGGTGAATATGGGGTGAAAATGACACCTAGGAAGTTAAGGATCTTTTGTGAACTAGAATGGCCCATATTCAATGTTGGATGGCCCCCAGAAGGGACATTAGATGCTCAAATAGTGCAGCAGGTTTGGCTAATAATCACTGGGAACCCAGGCCACCCTGATCATATTCCATACATCGACTCCTGGCTTGAAATTGCCTGAAATCCCCCACCTTGGGTATGATTCATCATTAGCAAACAGAGTCAGACAAAGGTTTTAGCCACTTTATCCAGAGGCTCACTCAGGGAGCCAAAGAAGTGATCCACCACTCCTCTAATATTTAAAGGAGACATGGAAGAAGATATTGTCTTTCCACCTCCTTATGACTCGACAAGCTCCCTCCCTACTCCCCCTGAGCTTTAAATTCCTCCCCCATCTGTCTCTCCATCGTGGCCACAGTCTGCCCTGCAGTCGCCATTGCCGCTGCGGACCCGGTCACCTCCACAGTCGCCACCGCCGTGGCAGTCACCACTGGTGCAGCAGTCGCCGCAGCAGTGGGTTCTATGGTCGCTGCCACAGTCGGCACTGCCCTTTTCTCCCCACCCCTCTTGGACCTGGAGAACCCTTCCCCACAGGGGCCAGCAGCCAGACTGTGCCCCAGACCCAGACCTAACACTCTCCAAATGCCTGTAAGGGAGACGAGAGAGACTGAAAGACAGAATGAGGACAGAACAGTCCAGCCCAGCCACTGCATGATGTATTATCAATCTTTCTCTACAACAGACCTCCTCAATTGGAAACACAACACTCCATCATACTCTGAAAAGCCACAAGCAATGGTCTACTTGATGGAGTCCCTCTTCCAGACCCACCAACCGACTTGGGAAGATTGTCAACAGTTACTCCATACTCTGTTTAACACAGAAGAAAGAAGAAGAAGAATAAAAGAAACACGACAGTACCTAGAAGATCATGCACCCCCGGGGATCAATGACCATGCTGTCTGGGCTCAAGCTGCTGTGCCTGAAGAACACCCAACATGGGATTTCACCATAGAAGGACAGGCCCACATTCGAGGATACCAGGAAGCTCTCCTTCAGGGAATCTGAGCTGGAGGCAAAAAGCCCATGAACATGACTAAAATATCAGTCACACAGCATCCTGGGGAGTCTCCCGGAGACTACTATGAAAGATATGTGAAGCATACCGTGTATACACCCTGTTTGACCCCAAGGCACCAGAAAGTCAACAGATGGTAAATACATGTTTTGTGGCACAAGCTGCCCCAAATATCAGAAGAAAATTCCCGAAGTTAAAGGGCTTTGCCGGAATGAATATCACTCAGCTAATAGAGGTCGTGAATAAAGTTTTCATAAACAGAGAAGTTGCAGCTGAAAGAGAAGTGGAGAGAAGTCTAAAAAAGAAGGCCACCTTTCTCACAGCAGCATTTAATGTCTTAAAGAAACAGACATTGCAAAGACAGGAAGACCACGACCACCAAAAGGGGAAGCCAGAAACCCCTTAGCAAGGGACCAATGTGCATACTGCAAAGAGAAGGGGCACTGGAAGAATGAATGTCTGAATCAGAAGGGGCCCTGAAAACCCAGCCAATATCAGGAGGAACCTCGAGGCAAGAACCTCGTTGGTCTAGGTGTAGAATTGGACTGAGGGGGACTGGGATCTTTCTATCTTGGCCTCCATGAGCCCACGGTCGAAATGAAGGTAGGGGGCCTAACAGTAACTTTCATGGTTGACACTGGGGCTGAATACTCCATTGTTAATTCCCGGTGGCTCCCTCAAGCCAAAAGATGGCAACCATACTTGTGGCTACTTGGACATGGGCAATACAACAGCCCTTCTGTCAAGCTCGACAATGTAAACTTGGGGGTCACAAAGTCTAGCATGAGTTCCTCTACTTATCTGAGTACCCAATTCCTCTCCTGGGCTGAGATCTGCTCTGTAACCTTGGGGCCAAGATAACGTTTGAACCCACTGGACACACTAGCCTCCAATTAAACCCAAGGCAGAAGGAAACCCTGGTCTTGCCAATTACCCTGCCAAGGGAAGAAGAACAGAGACTATTCTGTGCCCAGGACTTACCCTGTAGCCCTTCAGAATTCAGGCTTACATTCCCCTCCATATGGGCTGAAGGTAACCCACCTGGAGTAGCTTGGAATTGGGCCCCCATCATTGTTGACATGATTCCTGGAGCCCAACCTCAGAAACAAAGGCAGTACCCCCTTCCACTCAAGGCTAGAATGGGTATACAAGAGCACCTGACCAATCTCAGAGAAGTAGGTATTATAACTGAGTGCCAATCAGCTTGGAATACCCCACTCTTGCCAGTCAAGAAGCCAGAAGGAGCATACCGACCAGTACAGGATTTGAGGGCCATTAACAAAGTGACTGTTTCCTTACACCCAGTGGTTCTGAACCCGTATACTCTCCTCAGCCAAATTCCAGGGTAGGCCAGATGGTTTACATGCCTCGACCTAAAGGATGATTTCTTCTGCCTCCATCTGGCTTCTCAAAGTCAGAAACTGGTTGTCTTTAAATGGACTGAGCTGGTTACAGGGTGTCAAATGCAGCTGACCTGGACACAACTTCCCCAAGGTTTCAAGAACTTGCCCATTCTTTTTGGGGAAGCACCAGCTGCAGACCACGCTGACTTTCCAAGGGAAACCACACCATGTGTCCTCCTCCAGTATATAGATGAACTCTTCCTTGCCAGGGACACCCAAGAAGACTGTATGAAAGGTACCAAGGCCCTCCTGAAGCTCCTATCCTACTCAGGGTACTGGGCCTCTTGGAAAAGGCAAAGATTTGTCAGCATCAGGTCCGATACTTAGGCTTCCTCATCACAAAAGGAAAAAGAGAACTAGGACTGGAAAGGAAGAAAGTTATCACCACAATGCCACAGCCCCAAACAAAATGAGGCTTGTGTGAATTTTCAGGGACCACACGGTTCTGTTGCATTCGGATTCCTGGTTTCTCAGCCATAGCAAGGGCCCTCTATGACCTGTTGGGAGGGCCAGACCAGTAGCTCCTCACATGGACTGAGGAGTCAAGGGCTGCTTTCACAGAAATAAAGTTGGCTCTGGGATCAGCCCCAGCCCTGGGTTTGTCTGACATAGAAAGTCCCTTTAACCTCTTCATACATGAAAAGGACAAAATAGCCCTTGGAGTGCTCACTCAGAGCATGGGACCTTGACAATGGCCAGTGGCCTACATGTAAAAAAAAAAAACAAAAAAAAAAAAACTTGATCCTGTGGCTGCAGGATGGCCACCATGCCTCAGTGCTGGCAGCCACAGTCTTGCTCATCAAGGAGGTAGACAAACTCACACTGGGACAAACACTTAATTCTAAGGTCCCATACGTGGTCACATCCCTCATGAGCACCCAAGGATATAATTTCCTTTCCAATTCTTGGCTGAAACAATACCAAGGCCTTCTCTATGAAAACCCACGGGTCACCTTTAAAACAGTAAGAACACTAAACCCAGCCACCTTCCTTCCCACGAAGGAGGGAGAACCTGACCATGACTGTTCCAAAGCAGTGGATGAAGTCTATGCCAGCTGCCCTGACCTCCAAGCCCAGGCTATAACAAGCCTGGAGATCACCCTGTTCGGCAAAGGGAGCAGCTATTTACAAGAAGGAAGATGAAGAGCATGATATGCGGTAACCCCAACCACCGAAGTTCTGGAAGCCAAGGCCTTCCCGGAAGGATGGTTGTCACAACAAGATGAACTGTACGCCTTAACCTGAGCCCTCATCCTTAGCAAAGGTAAACGAGTTAACATCTATAATGATTCCTGGCATGCCTTCGCTACTATGCATGTACACGGGGCCATCTATAAAGAAAGAGGCCTCCTTACTGCTGCAGGGAAAACTATCGAAATCAAGGAAGAAATACTAAAGCTTCTTGAGGCCATATGGCTGCCAGACAAGGTAGCTATCCTACACTATAAGGGACATCAGAAAGGAGATGACCCCATAACTCAAGGAAATTGCCTGTCTGACAAAACAGCCAGAGTGGCCACCTGTGGTGACCCAGGTGAAGCACCTACCTACACTATGACTCTTGTGCCCCAGAGGGAAACCTCCCCGCCCCTATACACAAATGAAGAAAGAAGTTGGGCCTCGACAGAAGGGGGCACACTAAGCAAAGGGGGATGGTGGGTCATGCCAAATGGGCACATCTTTGTCCCGTCGTCTATGGGAAAACACCTAGTGAAGGAATATCACCAATTCATGCACCTAGGGAAAACTGCACTAGAGGCCATCCTCAAAAAGAACTACTATATCAGCCAGCTGCCAGCATTATGCCGAGCTGTCAGTGAACAATGTGTAACATGTTGCAAAAACAATGCTTGGCCTGCCCCACGGCCCCCGCCTGGCACACAAAGGATGGGGGCCGCCTCTTTCAAAGACTTAGAGGTAGACTTTACTGACATACAATCAAATAAAGGGTTCAGGTACCTTGTTGTAATAATCTGCACATATTCAAGATGGGTTGAAATATTCCCAGCCAGAATGGAAAGAAGTCGCTAAGTGTCCAAAGTGTCCAAAGTTTCTATGGGAGATTGTGCCTCGGTTTGGTCTACCCTTAACTATACACAGTGATAACGGACCTACATTTGTGGCAGACAACAACTCTAACAAAGTCCCTCAACATTACCTGGAAACTGCACACTGCTTACGAACCCCAGAGCTCAGGGAAACTAGAGTGGATGAATCGCACCCTCAAGGAAATCCTGGCTAATTTCCATCAGGAGACTAATCTCCCATGGCCAGATTTACTACCGCTGGCCCTTCTGCGTGCCCAATGCACACATGAGACTCTGGGATTCTCCCCTTTTGAGTTATTATATGGGCATCCCCCATGTTTAGGAAAACTCCCAGGAGACCTACACCAGATTGGAGACAAGGGAATAAGAGAACAGCTGCAGACCTTGGGGGCAGTCTTAAATAAATTACAGAGGTACACCATAGAGAGGGCCCCAATTTCCTTAGGGACCCCCATTCACCCCTTTCAGCCAGGAGACTCTGTGTGGGTCAAAGATTGGAAGAGGAAACCTCTTAGGCCACAGTGGACTAGGCCTCATATTGTTATTCTAACAACTTCTACAGCACTTAAAGTTTCAGGTATCACCCCACGGGTCCATCACTCCAGATATAAGAAGGCCAACTCAGCAGAACCCACAACCTGGTGGAGTGATCCAGATCCAGTCAACCTGCTTAAACTGACCCTCAAAAGGGACACTGGCCCCTGAGACCTCCAGCCCCGCTCCAGCCACACCCTGGAAGCTGGCTGGCCTGTGCATGGCAGAAGCCTGAGGAATCAACGCATGAACCTAGCCCAGGGGTTTGGATGCAACTCTGCCAGCCCTTGCCCCTTACTGCTGTCATAGCCCTGATCTTACTTCTTACTGTTGGGCTGATAGAGACTGAACCAACAAGATGGACATGGGACAAAAGATGCATGCTGGGTCTCACATACCTCCTCTGGATGGGAGGATTATTAAGTATCGCCTGCATATTATGATAACCTCTCTCACCCTCACAACTGCCACTTACCCACTTTGCCCCCAGGATTGTTGTATGACAATAAGGGGGTCAAGGGCATTCAGCACCTTCACCTCCCTCCACAAAGATTGCTACAAGGGAAAAACACCCACTCTGTCAGTCACCTGGTGCCCCAAGGACTAAATATTGGACCATAGAGATTACCCAAAATGTCAGAAACCCATGTCACAACAAGGGCCTCCAGAGAGGGAAGCGAGCTTGCTACACTTACCTTCCTTAATGGGAGATCTCAGATGGGGGAGAGGTGGAAGAGAGGACCCTTCAAAAAGTTATAAAGGATACCCAGGACAGGGTAATACAAGCCATAAAGGCGACCACTAACCTGGCAGCCTACGAGGGTTTGAACCTTTCAGCCCTCAATCAAATGCTTACCAATTCTCCACTCCAGCCTTGGGCCAACACTACTCTACATATCCTCCATAAAAAAGATAATCACTCCCAAACATGCTGGATGTGCTTGCCCCTTAGCTGAATGGCTTACTTAGCCACTCCCATCCCTTTGACCTGGGAAGCTCCTGAAAATCTCAAACCCAACACCTCTGTCTTAATTGGACCCCTGGCCACTGGGGTCTGTCTCACAAATGCGGACAATCGAATCTGTACAGTCCCAGAAGGTATGAACGGTACCTCTCTATGCGGAAGAAATATAACCTTGAAGAGGAATACAACCCTATGTTTAACCCCTGGGGTGTTCTATCTATATTCTAATTCAGCCTACTGATGCTTAAAGGCCAACTGGACTCAGATATGTTATTCTGTCTTCCTAACCCCTGAGATATCTGTATACACTGAAGATCAGTTCCTAACAGCCTTTAGCACCAAGTCCCAGGCTGAACAGGCAGTCCTGCTACTCGTTCTGATAGATGGAGGAATTGAGACAGGAATAGGAACTGGAATGGGGGCATAGGTTCATCCATAGGACTATACCATAGACTATCTCAAGAGATAAATGAAGACATGGAATGGGTGGCAGATTCTCTGGTAACCTTACAAAACCAAATAAACTCTCTGGCAGCAGTGACCCTCCAAAATAGGCAAGCCCTCTACCTCCTTACTTCAGAAAAAGGAGGGACTTGCATCTTTCTGGGGGAGGTATGTTGTTATTTTGTAAACCAGTCAGGAATAGTTATGACTATGGTTAAGGAACTCAAGGAAAGAATTCAATGTAGACAACAGGAAAGTATCAATCAATGGAAAGAATGGGATCTCACGGATTGGGCATCCTGGCTTCCTGCCCTGGCGGGGCCCCTTCTCTCCATAATTTTACTTTTATCCATTTGCCCCTGTATACTGAATGCCATGGTACATTTTATTGAAAACACTGTTGCTCACCAAACTACTTCACGAATCTTAGCCTTCTGAGAGTACCAACCTGTAAAACTGAAAGGCGATGCCTACTAAAAGTTTTTTTTTTTTAAGGCATCAAAGGGGGGAATGTTGGAGAAGTAATAAAGTATGCCCAAGATGGCCTACAGGGCTAAAACAGACTCTGGTCTCTAGTTTAGAGACCCCTCCTCTGGTTTCTTCTTCCTTTGTTTGCTGTGCACACAAAAAAGCCCACAGATATGGAAGCTGATGGCTATAAATTACCCTCCCCACTTGCCTTTGGTGCTCAGACCTTTGGAGAAACAGTCTCCTCTGAGCCCGCCAGTGTTAAATAAATCTCTGATCCACCAAGATCTCTGAGTGCCGCTTGGGTTTTCTGCCAGTGTTCCAGTCTGGTTCTATAACAGGACTAATGTCTCTATATTGTACTTACCACAGGGAGTCTCCATGAGAAGTCAAAGAATTACATACAATCACCCTCCTAAATTTCCTCCATGTCAGTTAAGAAAGATCATAAATCCCGAGGAATTAGTTAATTGGGAGCTCTGTAGAGGAGAGGTTGGTAGAGTTCTACTTAATACTTCCAAAGGAAACGTCATTAATTGGGCTTCTGTAGGCTCTGCTCCTACCAAATACTCCAAAAAAGAGGTCCGATGGCGTTGATATCAAGATGATGACATCATTTCAGATGCAACATCTGATCCCATTGTATGGCATGAAGGAGGGATGACTCCCCCTAGCCCACGTTTACTTGATGGGCCAGTTCATTCAGAACTTCAGAAATTGGCACTGGATTATTAGGCTTGGCCACTTGGAAAGGCCACTTAATGAATGTTTCAAATAAATTCTCCATCTCTTTTAGATTAAATGGGACTCATAAAATTCAAGCATGTGTCAGACTTCCTTTTCTGTTTATGTTAGGCATGCCTCATTGGGACCCTGATAACAGTCTTCTTACTTGCCATAATTGTTCCTTTTATACTTGTCTTAATTTTACTATTTCTTTTAACCAGGAAAAACAAACCTTATATATCCTTAAGGCACATAATGGGGTTTGGATGCCTGTAATCATGGATCAGTCTTGGCAACACTCCCCTGAAATGTTTCTCATAGATGAAACATTGAAACATCTTACACTGCACCCAATAGTTTGTAGGTTTACTGGTAACTGCTGTACTTGGGATTATAACTATTACAGCTACAGCAGCAAGAGCTGGTTTTGCACTGCATCAGACTGTACAAACCACCCACTATGTACAGAACTGGCATCAAGATTCAGAAAGGCTGTGGAACAGCCAACGGCTGATTGATAGCCCAATAGAGAGCCAATTATCTGACTTTCAACAATCTGTTCTTTTTCTAGGAGATCAATTGATTAGTTTACAAGAACAGATAAAGCTTCAATGTGATTGGAACATAACCACCTTTTGTGTCACCCCCCATGCATATAATCAATCTAAGATATCATGGGACCTGGTGCATTGACACCTTCTTAATCAAGGTAACACCTCTGCTGATATAGCTCAATTGCAAAAGGACATCTATGAAACATTCAAAAATAAACTTGAGATGATTTCTGGTGCTCTGTCTCTATCTGAGATAACTAATTGAATCTTGGAATTGAATCCAATGAATTATATAAAACCCTTAAGCTTTTCTGAGATTGGTAGTTTTATATTGATCTTTGTCTTATTACTTTGCCTATACCTAGTCTGGAGAAGGGGACAGTGAAGAAGCTGAGAATATGCCTCACAAACCTGTCTTCACCCTCCAGCTTTGCCAAATGAAAGAAAAAGGGGGAGATGTGGGAGATGCAGGAGAGAAGCATCGAACAAAGGAAAAGACTTCAAAACAGAAGAGCTGGATAAAGTGCAAGGCCTTAGGACATGTTTACACAGCTGAACCAGCTTCTGCTTGTAAGGTATGCCTAGAGCCATTAACATTGTCCAGGGCCAGATCCTCCTTCACACCTGACCATTCCTAGTGTTATGGAAACCAATTAACTTGAAATTCAACCTTGAAAAGTTAAACCATTAGATTGATTAACACACTTGCTTAGCTGACTTTATGCATATAGTCTTTAGCAATTATCCTAATTAAAAAAAAAAGCTTCATTCTGGAGTCAGGGCCTCATTCTGACTCAAGTATAAGGACCTTCACTTAACTGCATTTTGTTTCCAGACTCATCTTTTGCGACTCCAGCCATACTCCCTACAACAATAAAGTCCACAAACTAAAACCTACACACCTTGTTCCATAGGATGTTTTCACTTTTCCACACACACCGTCTCCAAATAAAATAAAATAAGCAGTCTTTACTCACTTTTGTTAAATTTCAGCTCTGTAATAACTAGCTTGATTAATGTGTTCTCAAAGCCACAAAAGATTAGGAATTAATTGAAAAGTAAGGGACTTCATTAGACAGGTCCACTGACCATGGCAACAAGTAAGAAAATATAGTCTAAAAATGTGGAAAAAGAAGCTCTGATAAAATCAAATATATAAGAATTAGAGGGGCCTAGGTGGCTCAGTTGGTTGAGCATATGACTTCGGCTCAGGTCATGATCTCGCTCTCTGTGAGTTCAAGACCTATGCCGTATTCTGTGCTGACAGCTAGGAGCTTGGAGCCTGTTTCAGATTCTGTGTCTCCCTCCCTCTCTGTCCCTCCCTGACTCATGTTCTGTCTCTTTCTCTCTGTCAAAAAATAAAAATAAATAAATAAATAAAATAAAATAAAATAAAATAATTAAAATTCAATGAGGCCATTTCAGTGGTACATACAAGCAAAATTTCAATAGCTACAAATTTTAATACCTCTCCGAGTAGCCAATATATACAGTACAATAATTGATGTTTATAATGACCTTCAATCATTCTGAAAAGGTAACATTAAATGTTAGAGTTGAAGGTCTTCTTAAATAACACTAACACTAAAACTACCAAAAACTAATATTTCTAAAGTGTTTGGGGGTGTAGAAAGCACTTTCCAAAAAGTATGCCTCATATTAAGATCATCTACTCTAGCCCCCTTGTGGACATAAAATTAAAACCCAGGAGGAACCAAGATGGCAAAATAGCATGGAAGTTTTTTGTGTCTCACGTCCATGAAATACAGCCAGACCAACAGTAAACTATCCTGCACACCTAGAAAACTGATTGGAGGATTAACACAATAATCTGCACAACCTGAACCACAGAATTCAGCAGGTACACGATGTGGTGAGGTCAACTTGGGGAGCAAGAAGCCACGGGGAGGGAGGTGCTTTTGTGGGCAGAGACAGGATGAAGATGGGGAAGGAGAGGATATGGGAAAAGCACCCGTCCCAAAAAGCAGCAAGAGAGAAAGTGGAAAATTGGAAACAGCCACAGTGACTAAACTAAAAAGGGAGAAAGGAGGCAGGAGAGGGTTTAAATTTCATTAAGACTGTAAACAAGGGGAGTGCAAAGGCTGCAACTCTGCAATTTGATACCTGGTGGTGCTCTGGTGGGAAGGGAAAATCCCCAGGAACAGAATGGGGTCTGGGAGGTTCTCGGGTCACATGGGGAAAAGCGGTTCCACTGCTGGAAGGACATTTGGTAGAGACTGTTGAAGCCATCTGGTCCCAGCAGACCCCAGAAAACGGCCATATTCGCTGGTGCTGGAACAAGGTCCTTAAGGGTGAAGCCTGGTGCCAGATGTGTGTTGTGATTTCCATAATCCCTGAAACGCTGCTGCTACACTGTCTTGCGAACATTTTCTGGGATGGGCTGGCATCTGGCAGCAGGGGCCAGAAAGCGTTCCTGGGTGCAGCTGACATTTGGCCTTTGCTCATTCAGCCATTGCTCGGTGAGACCCTCCCACAGAGGGGAAGAATGAGTCAAAGCCACAGTCCTTCAGTAGTAAGGGGCCAGGGAAAACAGATGCATCTAAGACAAAACTCAGGAGAGAGGTACTCCCTGGGGCCTGGTCACGGACAGTGAAAAAGCAGGGAATGGACAAAAACTGAAGACAGAGAATGGGTGCGCAATTGCTGATCTGGGAGAACAGAGTTCCAATACTAGCGACTGGGTAGCTGGGTGACACCATTTTCACTGCAACTGTGCATGCATATACACACCTACTAGCGCCACAACACTCCACCCCAGTAGGCTAGCAGCTCCATCTATTGGAGAACTGAGCCTTTACACTGAGTCCGGCCCAACTGGGCCAACCTTTCTCTTCAAGAACACAAGTCTCACCACCTACTTATTTTATGGTATATAAAGTGCTTCATACCCTGACTTCTAGTGGAAAACAAAGTAATTTCAGTCCTATTTCAATCTGTTAGCAGCTCCATGTATTCAATTTTCTTTTTTCTTTTACACTTTTCTTTTTCTTGAATACAGAAAGAGAAAAAATCATTTTTATTTTCAATTTTTATTAAAAATATTTTCTTTAATTTTTTTCTACTACATTCTTTACTTTTCTGTAATTTTTCTCAAATTCTATGTAACTCCCATCATCTCATTTTGGTCTATTTCAGTGTATTCATTTTTTTAAATTCTCAAACGATTTCATTTTTTCCCCTTTTTTTCCTCTAACCTGTCAAACTTCCTTCAACACTCAGACCAAAACACACCTAGGATGTAGCATCATTCATTCGATCCTTTGTGTGTGTGTGTGTAATTTTTTAATTTTAATATTTTTTAAGTTTTAATTTTTTAATTTTAATTTTTCTACCTCATTAATTCCTTTTCTCTCTTCAAAATGATAAAACAAAGGAAATAAGCCCAAAAGAAATAACAGCCAGGGATTTAAAGAACACAGATACAAGCAAGATGTCTAAACAAGAATTTAGAATCACGATTATAAAAATACTAGCTGGAGTCGAAAATAGATTAGAATCCCTTTCTGCAGAGATAAGAGAAGTAGAAAATAATCAGAATGAAATTAAAAATGTTATAACTGAGCTGCAATCACGGATGGATGCTGCGGCGGCAAGGATTGATGAGGCAGAACAGAGAATCAGCAATGTAGAGGACAAACATATAGAGAATAATGAAGCAGAAAAAACAGGGAGATTAAGGCAAAAGAGCAAGATTTAAAAATTAGAGAAATCAGTGACTCATTAAAAAGGAACAACATCACAATGATAGGGGTCCCAGAAGAGGAAGAGAGAGGAATAGGGGTAGAAGGGTTATGTGAGTAAATCATAGCAGAGAGCTTTCCTAACCTGTGGAAAGACACAGACATCAAAATCCAGGAATCACATAGTACTCTCATTAGATTAAATAAAAATCAACCATCAACAAGGCATATCATAGTCAAATTCACAAAATACTCAGGCAAGGAGAGAATCATGAAAGCAGCAAGGGAGAAAAAGTCCCTAACATACAAGGGAAGACAGATCAGGATTGCAGCAAAACTATCCACAGAAACTTGGCAGGCAAGAAAGGAGTGGCAGGATATATTCAATGAGCTGAATCAGAAAAGTATGTAGCCAAGAATTCTCTATCCAGCAAGGCTGTCATTCAAAATAGCAGGAGAGTTAAAAAGTTTCCCATACAAACTAAAATAAGAGTTTGTGGCCACTAAACCAGCCCTGCATGAAATTTTAAGGGGAACTCTCTGAGGGGAGAAAAGATGAAAATATATAAATATATAAGCATATATATATATGTATATATATATATATATATATATATATATATATATCAAAAGCAACAAAATTAGAAAGATTAGATTAGATTAGAAATATTAGAACACCATCAGACCATCAGAAACTCCAACTCTGCAAGCATCATAATGGCAATAAATTCATATCTTTCAGCACTCACTCTAAATGTCAATGTACTCAATGCTCCAATCAAAAGACATAGGGTAACAGAATGGATAAGAAAACAGGATCCATCTATATGCTGTTTACAAAAGACCCACTTTAGACCTAAAGACACCTTCAGATTGAAAGTAAAGGGATGGAGAACTATCATAATAATGGTCAACAAAAGAAAGCCAGAGTAGCCATACTTATATAAGACAATCTAGACTTTAAAATAAAGACTGTATCAAGAGATGCAGAAGGGCATTATATCATAGTCAACCGGACTGTCCACCAAGAAGACCTAACACTTGTAAACATATATGCGCCAAATGTGGAGCACCCAATTATATAAATCAATTAATCACAAACATAAAGAAACTCAATGATAGTAATACAATAATAGTAGGAGACTTCAACACCCCACTCACAGCAATGGACAGACCATCTAATCAAAAAATCAACAGAGAAACAATGGCTTTGAATGACACACTGGACTATATTGACTTAACAGATATATTCAGAACATTTCATCCCAAAGCAGCAGAATATATATTCTTCTTCAGTGCACATAGAACGTTCTCCAGAATAGACCACATACTGGGACATAAATCAGCCCTCAACAAGCACAAGAAGATCGGGATCATACCATGTATATTTTTAAAACACAACACTATGAAACTCGAAATCAACCACAAGAAAAATTTGGAAAGGTAACAAATACTTGGAGACTGAAGAACATGCTACTAAAGAATGAATGGGCTAACCAAGCATTTAAAGAGGAAATTAAAAAGTATCTGGAAGTAAATGAGAATGATAACACCACAACCCAAAACCTCTGGGATGCAGCAAAGGTGGTCATCAGAGGAAAGTGTATAGCAATCCAGGCCTTCCTAAAGAAGGAAGAAAGATCTCTGACACACATCCTAGACTTACACCTTAAACAGCTGGAAAAAGAACAGCAAATAAAACCCCAAACAGAAGACAGGAAGTAATAAACATTAGAGCAGAAATTAATGCTATCAAAACCAAAAAAAAAAAAAAACAAAAAAAAAACCAAAAAAACAAAAACCAGTAGAACAGATCAATGAAACCAGAAGCTGGCTCTTTGAAAGAATTAACAAAATTGATAACCCACTAGCCAGTTTGATCAAAAAGAAACAGGAAAAGACCCAAATAAATAAAATCAAGAATGAAGGAGGAGAGATCACAACAAACACAGCAGAAATAAAAACAATAATAAGAGAATATTATGAGCAATTATATGCCAATAAACTGGGCAATATGGAAGAAATGGACAAATTCCTAGATACATATACACTACCAAAACTGAAACAGGAAGAAATAGAAAATTTGAACCGACCCATAATCAGTAAGGAAATAGAATTAGTAATCAAAAATCTCCCAAGACAGATACCATATGTTTTCACTCTTATGCGGATCCTGAGAAACTTAACAGAAATCCGTGGGGGATTGGGAAGGAAAAAAAAAAGAAGTTAGAGAGGGAGGGAGCCAAAGCATAAGAGACTCTTAAAAACTGAGAAAAAACTGAGGGTTGATGGGGGGTGGGAGGGAGGGGAAGGTAGGTGATGGGTATTGAGGAGGGCACCTTTTGGGATGAGCACTGGGTGTTGTATGGAAACCAATTTGACAATAAATTTCATATTAAAAAAAAAGAAATGCAAGAGACTTGGCCATCATCCATTGTTGGGTTAAGTAGCTCCTTTGTGTAATGGGATACCATTTAAATGAAACTGGGGAAACAGTATAAATGTATATACACTTTATACAAGTTCACTCTTAAATGTGATATAAAATATACATAACATAAAAATACAGGAAGTGATACCTAGGGGGCAGTTCTCCAAAATATAACTTATTATTTTGTGTGTTGGGATTTGAAAGCTTTTATTACATTGATTTCTTTATTACACTGTTTTGCTTTCCTTTAATTAAAAAATAATTAAAAAAAGCAACAATAGAGGAACTGGGAAGATGGCGGAGTAAGAGGACGCTGGGCTCACCGCCCATCCTGCTGCTCACTTAGATTCCACCTACACCTGCCTAACTAACCCAGAAAACCACCAGAAGACTAGCAGAATGAAGTCTCCGGAGCCAAGCGCAGACGACAGGCCCACGGAAGAGGGTAGGAAGGGCGGCGAGGCGCTGCGCACTCCACGGACTGGCGAGAGGGAGCCGGGGCGGAGGGGCAGATCCCCGGCCAAGCAGAGCCCCTGAGTCTGGCTGGCAAAAGCGGAGGGGCCTGATGGACTGTGTTCCGACAGCAAGCGCGACTTAGCGTCTGGGAGGTCATAAGTTAACAGCTCTGTTCAGAAAGCGGGAAGGCTGGAGGACAAAGGGAGGGAGAGCTACTGAGCCCCCGGAAGACAGAGCTCAGTTTGGTGGGGAACAAAGGGGCTCACCAGCGCCATCTCCCCCGCCCATCCCCCAGCCAAAGTCCCAAAGGGAACCAGTTCCTGCCAGGTAACTTGCTCGCTCTGTGCAAACACCCAACTCTGTGCTTCTGCGGAGCCAAACCTCCAGCAGCGAATCTGACTCCCTCCCGCTGCCACAGGGCCGCTCTTAAAGTGGATCACGTAAGGAGAAGTGAGCTAAGCCTGCCCCTCCTGCCCCTGTGCACCTTGCCTACCCACCCCAGCTAATACGCCAGATACCCAACACCACAAGCCTGGCAGTGTGCAAGTAGCCCAGACGGGCCACGCCACCCCACAGTGAATCCCGCCCCTAGGAGAGGGGAAGAGAAGGCACACACCAGTCTGACTGTGGCCCCAGCGGTGGGCTGGGGGCAGACATCAGGGCTGACTGCGGCCCCACCCACCAACTCCAGTTATACACCACAGCACAAGGGAAGTGCCCTGCAGGTCCTCACCACTCCAGGGACTATTCAAAATGACCAAACGGAAGAATTCCCCTCAGAAGAATCTCCAGGAAATAACAACAGCTAATGAACTGATTAAAAAGGATTTAAATAATATAACAGAAAGTGAATTTAGAATAATAGTCATAAAATTAATCGCTGGGCTTGAAAACAGTATACAGGACAGCAGAGAATCTCTTGCTACAGAGATCAAGGGACTAAGGAACAGTCACAAGGAGCTGAAAAGCGCTTTAAACGAAATGCAAAACAAAATGGAAACAATGACAGCTCGGATTGAAGAGGCAGAGGAGAGAATAGGTGAACTAGAAGATAAAGTTATGGAAAAAGAGGAAGCTGAGAGAAAGAGAGATAAAAAAATCCAGGAGTATGAGGGGAAAATTAGAGAACTAAGTGATACACTAAAAAGAAATAATATACTCATAATTGGTATCGCAGAGGAGGAAGAGAGAGGGAAGGGTGCTGAAGGGGTACTTGAAGAAATAATAGCTGAGAACTTCCCTGAACTGGGGAAGGAAAAAGGCATTGAAATCCAAGAGGCACAGAGAACTCCCTTCAGACGTAACTTGAATCGATCTTCTGCACGACATATCATAGTGAAACTGGCAAAATACAAGGATAAAGAGAAAATTCTGAAAACAGCAAGGGATAAACGTACCCTAACTTATAAAGGGAGACCTATAAGACTCATGACTGATCTCTCTTTTGAAACTTGGCAGGCCAGAAAGGATTGGCACGATATCTTCAGTGTGCTAAACAGAAAAAATATGCAGCCGAGAATCCTTTATCCAGCAAGTCTGTCATTTAGAATAGAAGGAGACATAAAGGTCTTCCCAAACAAACAAAAACTGAAGGAATTCGTCACCACGAAACCAGCCCTACAAGAGATCCTAAGGGGGATCCTGTGAGACAAAGTACCAGAGACATCACTACAAGCATAAAACATACAGACATCACAATGACTCTAAACCCGTATCTTTCTATAATAACACTGAATGTAAATGGATTAAATGCGCCAACCAAAAGACATAGGGTATCAGAATGGATAAAAAAAAAAAAGACCCATCTATTTGCTGTCTACAAGAGACTCATTTTAGACCTGAGGACACCTTTAGATTGAGAGTGAGGGGATGGAGAACTATTTATCATGCTACTGGAAGCCAAAAAAAGCTGGAGTAGCCATACTTATATCGGACAAACTATACTTTAAATTAAAGGCTGTAACAAGAGATGAAGAAGGGCATTATATAATAATTATAGGGTCTATCCATCAGGAAGAGCTAACAATTATAAATGTCTATGCGCCAAATACTGGAGCCCCCAAATATATAAAACAATTACTCACAAACATAAGCAACCTTATTGATAAGAATGTGGTAATTGCAGGGGACTTTAACACTTCACTTACAGAAATGGATAGATCATCTAGACACATGGTCAATAAAGAAAAAAGGGCCCTGAATGACACCTTGGATCAGATGGACTTGACAGATATATTTAGGACTCTGCATCCCAAAGCAACAGAATATACTTTCTTCTCGAGTGCACATGGAACATTCTCCAAGATAGATCATATACTGGGTCACAAAACAGCCCTTCATAAGTATACAAGAATTGAAATTATACCATGCATACTTTCAGACCACAATGCTATGAAGCTTGAAATCAACCACAGGAAAAAGTCTGGAAAACCTCCAAAAGCATGGAGGTTAAAGAACACCCTACTAACGAATGAGTGGGTCAACCAGGCAATTTGAGAAGAAATTAAAAAATATATGGAAACAAATGAAAATGAAAATACAACAATCCAAACACTTTGGGATGCAGCGATGGCAGTCCTGAGAGGAAAATACATTGCAATCCAGGCCTATCTCAAGAAACAAGAAAAATCCCAAATACAAAATCTAACAGCACACCTAAAGGAAATAGAAGCAGAAGAGCAAAGGCAGCCTAAACCCAGCAGAAGAAGAGAAATACTAAAGATCAGAGCAGAAATAAACAATATAGAATCTAAAAAAACGGTAGAGCAGAACAATGAAACCAAGAGTTGGTTTTTTCAAAAAAAATAAACAAAATTGACAAACCTCTAGCCAGGCTTCTCAAAAAGAAAAGGGAGATGACCCAAATAGATAAAATCATGAATGAAAATGGAATTATGACAACCAATCCCTCAGAGATACAAACAATTATCAGGGAATACTATGAACAATTATATGCCAACAAACTGGACAACCTGGAAGAAATGGACAAATTCCTAAACACCCACACTCTTCCAAAACTCAATCAGGAGGAAATAGAAAGCTTGAACAGACCCAGAACCAGCGAAGAAATTGAATCGGTTATCAAAAATCTCCCAACAAATAAGAGTCCATGACCAGATGGCTTCCCAGGGGAGTTCTACCAGACTTTCAAAGCAGAGATAATACCTATCCTTCTCAAGCTATTCCAAAAATAGAAAAGGAAGGAAAACTTCCAGACTCATTCTATGAAGCCAGTATTACTTTGATTCCTAAACCAGACAGAGACCCAGTAAAAAAAGAGAACTACAGGCCAATATCCCTGATGAATATGCATGAAAAAATTCTCAATAAGATACTAGCAAATCGAATTCAACAGCATATAAAAAGAATTATTTACCATGATCAAGTGGGATTCATTCCTGGGATGCAGGGCTGGTTCAACATTCGCAAATCAATCAACGTGATACATCACATTAATAAAAGAAAAGATAAGAACCATATGATCCTGTCAATCGATGCAGAAAAGGCCTTTGACAAAATTCAGAACCCTTTCTTAATAAAAACCCTTGAGAAAGTCGGGATAGAAGGAACATACTTAAAGGTCATCAAAGCCATTTATGAAAAGCCCACAGGTAACATCATCCTCAATGGGGAAAAACTGAGAGCTTTTTCCCTGAGATCAGGAACATGACAGGGATGCCCACTCTCACCGCTGTTGTTTAACATAGTGCTGGAAGTTCTGGCATCAGCAATCAGACAACAAAAGGAAATCAAAGGCATCAAAATTGGCAAAGATGAAGTCAAGCTTTCGCTTTTTGCAGATGACATGATACTATACATGGAAAATCCGATAGACTCCACCAAAAGTCTGATAGAACTGATACATGAATTCAGCAAAGTTGCAGGATACAAAATCAATGTACAGAAATCAGTTGCATTCTTATACACTAACAATGAAGCAACAGAAAGAGAAATAAAGAAACTTATTCCATTCACAATTGCACCAAGAAGCATAAAATACCTAGGGATAAATCTAACCAAAGATGTAAAAGATCTGTATGCTAAAAACTATAGAAAGCTTATGAAGGAAATTGAAGAAGATATAAAGAAATTGAAAAAACATTCCCTGCTCATGGATTGGAAGAATAAATATTGTCAAAATGTCAATACTACCCAAAGCTATCTACACATTCAATGCAATCCCAATGAAAATCACACCAGCATTCTTCTCGAAACTAGAACTAGCAATTCTAAAATTCATATGGAACGACAAAAGGCCCCGAATAGCCAAAGTAATGTTGAAGAAGAAGACCAAAGCAGGAGGCATCACAATCCCAGACATTAGCCTCTACTCCAAAGCTGTCATCATCAAGACAGCATGGTACTGGCACAAAAACAGACACATAGACCAATGGAATAGAATAGAAACCCCAGAACTAGACCCACAAAAGTATGGCCAGCTAATCTTTGACAAAGCAGGAAAGAACATCCAATGGAAAAAAGACAGTCTCTTTAACAAATGGTGCTGGGAGAACTGGACAGCAACATGCAGAAGGTTGAAACTAGACCACTTTCTCACACCATTCACAAAAATAAACTCAAAATGGATAAAGGACCTGAATGTGAGACAGGAAACCATCAAAACCCTAGAGGAGAAAGGAGGAAAAGACCTCTCTGACCTCAGCCGTAGCAATGTCTTACTCGACACATCCCCAAAGGCAAGGGAATTAAAAACAAAAATGAATTACTGGGACCTTATGAAGATAAAAAGCTTCTGCACAGCAAAGGAAACAACCAACAAAACTAAAAGGCAACCAACGGAATGGGAAAAGATATTTGTAAATGACATATCGGACAAAGGGCTAGTATCCAAAATCTATAAAGAGCTCACCAAACTCCACACCTGAAAAACAAATAACCCAGTGAAGAAATGGGCAGAAAACATGAATAGACACTTCTCTAAAGAAGACATCCGGAAGGCCAACAGGCATCTGAAAAGATGCTCAACGTCGCTCCTTATCAGGGAAATACAAATCAAAACCACGCTCAGATATCCTCTGACACCAGTCAGAGTGGCCAAAATGAACAAATCAGGAGACTACAGATGCTGGAGAGGATGTGGAGAAACGGGAACCCTCTTGCACTGTTGGTGGGAATGCAAAGTGGTACAGCCACTCTGGAAAAGAGTGTGGAGGTTCCTCAGAAAATTAAAAATAGACCTACCCCATGACCGAGCAGTAGCACTGCTAGGAATTTACCCAAGGGATACAGGAGTACTGATGCATAGGGGCACTTGTACCCCAATGTTTATAGCAGCACTCTCAACAATAGCCAAATTATGGAAAGAGCCTAAATGTCCACCAACTGATGAATGGATAAAGAAATTGTGGTTTATATACACAATGGAGTACTACAGGGCAATGAGAAAGAATGAAATATGTCCCTTTGTAGCAACGTGGATGGAACTGGAGAGTGTGATGCTAAGTGAAATAAGCCATACAGAGAAAGACAGATACCATATGTGTTCACTCTTATGCGGATCCTGAGAAACTTAACAGAAAGCCATGGGGGAGGGGAAGGAAAAAAAAAGAGGTTAGAGTGGGAGAGAGCCATAGCATAAGAGACTCTTAAAACCTGAGAACAAACTGAGGGGTGATGGGGGGTGGGAGGGAGGGGACGGTAGGTGATGGGTATTGAGGAAGGCACCTTTTGGGATGAGCACTGGGTGTTGTATGGAAACCAATTTGACAATAAATTTCATATATTGAAATAAAAAGCAACAATATATACCAGGCATTGTGTTATACCCTAAATATATAAAATAAAGCAAGAGCAGATTTATTTTTTCCCTCATTAACATGTATCATTTTTAATAACTGAGAATACTGAGCAATAATGATTGTTTAACCTAGAAGAGATTCATTGTAATCTAGGGACATTTAACAGAGAAATATTTAAGAGGCATAAGTCTGGCAGATGTGTTAATATACTCCATATGGCATGAAGCCTTGAACCCCTGAGTAATTATAGTGGTCTTTCAGCATCGTGATAATCTTTTTCCCCAAAAATATTTAACCTATGCTTTAGTTTGGAGATTTGTTCTCTGGCTAAACTATATTTCTGTATGCTTGCAGATAAATTTTTGTTTATTTCTAGTTTTGTACTTTAGTTGGAAATTAGAGGTAGTTGTCCTGGAGAAAGTGTGTAGAGATGATAAGTTTTATGAAGCAACTGTAAGGTTAACTTAAGTGATATAAAAACCAGGGGGAGCTGGATTTGTATTGTTACAATGGGACAGAAAACAGAAAGATTGAATTAAAAGATGAAACACACACCAAAAAAAATCTCCCCCCCCCCCAAAAAAAAAGTGTCTAGGGCAGATTGCTTTCCAGGAAAATTCTACCAAACATTTAAGGAAGAGTTAACACGTATTCTCTTGAAGCTGTTCCAAAAAATAGAAATAGAAGGAAAACTTCCAAACTCTTTCTATGAAGCTAGAATTACCTTGTTTCCAAAACCAGACAGAGACCCCACTAAAAAGGAGAACTATAGACCAATTACCCTGATGAACATAGATGCAACAATCCTCAGCAAGATATTAGCCAACCGGATCCAACAACACATTAAAAAAATGATTCACCACGACCAAGTGGGATTTATACCTGGGATGCAGGGCTGGTTCAATATCCTCAAAACAATGAATGCGATTCATCACATCAATAAAAGAAAGGAGAAGAACCATATGATCCTCTCAATAGATGCAGAGAAAGCATTTGACAAAATACAGCATCCTTTCTTGATAAAAAACCCTCAAGAAAGTAGAGATAGAAGGATCATACTTCATGATCAAAGAAGCCATGTATGAAAGACCCAATGTTAATATCCTCAATGGGGAAAAACTGAGAGCTTTCCCCCTAAGGTCAGGAATAAGACAGGGATGTCCATTCTCGCCACTGTTATTCAACAAAGTATTGGAAGTCTTAGCCTCTGCAATCAGACAACACAAAGAAATAAACGACATCCAAATAGGCCAGGAGGAGGTCAAACTTTCACTCTTTACAGATGACATGATACTCTATATGGAAAACCCCAAATATTCTGCCAAACAACTGCTAGAATTGATTCATGAATTCATCAAAGTTGCAGTATATAAAATTAACACAGAGAAATCGGTTGAATTCCTATACACCAACAATTAAATGACAGAAAGAGAAATCAAGGAATCGATCCCAATTACAGTTGCACAAAAAAACAATTAAATACCTAGGAATAAATCCAGCCAAAAAGGTGAAAAGTCTATACAATGAAAACTATAGAAAGCTTACGAAAGAAATTAAAGAAGACACACACAAAAAAATGGAAAAATATTCCATGCTCCTGGATAGGAAGAACAAATATTGTTAAAATGTTGATACTACCCAAAACAATCTACATATTCAAAGCAATTCCTACCAAAGTAACACCAACATTCTTCACAGAGCTAGAACAAATAATCCTAAAATTTGTATGGAACCAGAAAAGACTCCGAATAGCCAGAGCAATCTTGAAAAAGAAAACCAAGGCAGGAGGCATCACAATCCCAAACTGCAAGCTATAGTACAAAGCTGTAATCATCAAGACAGTATGGTACTGGCACATGAACAGACACTCAGATCAATAGAACAGAATAGAGAACCCAGAAATGGACCCATAAACGTATGGCCAACTAATCTTTGACAAAGCAGGAAAGTATATCCAATGGAATAAAGACAGCCTCTTCAGTAAGTGGTGCTGTGAAAACTGGACAGTGACATGCAGAAGAATGAGTCTGGACCACTATTTTACACAATACACAAAAATAAACTCAATGGATGAAAGACCTACATGTAAGACAGGAAGCCATCCAAATCCTCAAGGAGAAAGCAGGAAAAAACCTCTTTGATCTTGCCCACAGCAACTTCTTACTCAACATGTCTCTGGAGGCAAGGGAAACAAAGGCAAACCTGAACTCCTGGGACCTCATCAAAATAAAATCTTCTGCACAGCGAAG